>NC_071105.1:8605000-8905000 GCF_024256425.1 Clarias gariepinus
GGACTTTCTCCTGCCGTAGTCCAGGCTGAGACCCACAGTCTGTACTTCTGTCCCAGTATCAGGCCGCTGATGGTAAACTCTCTCATAGTGTGTGAGACATCTGCAACACACGTCAAACTCTAGTTAATTCTACAAACGCACATGCAAATATAGCCTGTGTCTGGATATCAGAAAACATAACATTTCTAAATGTAGTTTCAGAACTTGCAAACAATATAATATACAGGCCAAAAGCAAATAAAAACACTTACAAGTGCCAAATGCTTCTTAAATTACACCGATCAGCTACACCATTAAAATCACTGACAGGCGAAGTGAACCTTTGTCTGCTCCCGTTAAGGGGTTGCCACGATTAACTAGTTAGGCCAAGAAAGGGGCAACTAGTGAACTGGTAAGAGAGTCATGGTGGTTCAAGGCTCATTAATCTGATCTCAACCCAATCTGGTTGGGCCAATTCCACAGAAGACCTATTGTAGAACATTTGCTAAAGGAGGGTGTCCAAACCCACAGTGAGTATGGAGCTGTGTAGCCACAGACTGCTCAGAATGGCCATGCTGACCCCCTGTCCACCGCCAAACAGGAGACACAGGCAAGGGGCACGTGTGCTAGAGAACTGGACCATGAAGCAAGTTAAGGATGCAATATTGGAAAGAAGCATGCCAGCGAAGACGCTCTGGGCGATGTACTGCTGAAAAACCCTGGGTTCTGGTATTCATGGTGATGCCACTTTGACATGAAACACCTACCAGAAATAGGTGCAGACCAAGTATTCCCTGATAGCAGGGGCCTCTTTTAAGGTAATGCACCCTGCTGTGCTTCAAAGTCACCTAGGAATAGTTTGAGGAACATGACAAGGAGTTCAAGGGGTTTACTTGGCCCCAAAATTCCCCAGATCGCAATCTGAAGTCTGATCCATGAGCACACCACCTCACAACCTGTGCTGCTAATCCCTCGGGACCACAGCACACCTTCAGAGGTCTTGTGAATCCTTTTGTTTTTTTCTCTTCCTAAAATGACCCCCATTAAAATGCTTCACGTCCAATGTCTAATAAGCATTCTATGTAATACATGCTGAGATTCTTACTGTAAGTCTGAATTTTATCCTCTGAATTCTTCAGGTTAATGGTGTAGTGTTTCAGACAGCCTCCTCGCTTCTTCAGAGGGATTTCCTTCCATTTGACTTCCACGCTGTCACTTTTTACAGCAATGTTAGACTTGGGACTCTGTAGTGGAGCTGCGGGTTCAAACACACCATCAGTTTGAAGCCTGTCTACTCATCTGACTTCAAGATCACGTTCTTAAAGGAGAGACTCTCTCACCTGTCTGCCAAGTAGAGATTCCCGAGAAGGTGACTTTTTTTGTTCGGGATGAGTGCAGATAGACCACGGCACCTTCATAGCACTGTGAGGGCTGCAAACCTGAACACATGGCACGTTGAGAGACAGTGAGACAGAAAGAAAGTGAGAGAAAATTCATTAACTTGAACTTTTACTCAAAACAAGACATGTTTGTTTTCTAATCAAATGCTCTATCTGACAGGAGATTTCAAGTTCCATGACTGAAGGTTTTTTCTAGGTGTTAAACATCTGGCCACCAGGCAAGAGATCTAGGTCTCTGTTATTCCACTAGGGGGCAAAAGAGGGCAATAAAACAGGGGTCATGAACTCAGAATAGTCACTCACTCAATGTCTGTACCGCTTAATCTTGTATTCAGTGTCACAGGGGCCTGGAACCCCAGGAGACTTCAGGCATGAGGCATATATATATATATATATATATATATATATATATATATATATATATATATATATATATTTCTAAATTTATCTCTGTAAATGAATAGCCTAACAGTAACAGGGGAAAATAGTTACTAGTTTTTGTGTTTTTTTCTCTTTTTTTAAATAATGCCGCATTGTGCTGTAGGTCTAGTCCCTGGCATGCAAAGGAAAGCATTTGCAATACACCCACTGACCAGTAATGAGTGCTGTGTTCCGGTCCCTTCCCACTCGGATCCACTGAAGTACGGGTTTCCAACTCACAGCAAACCACTCCACCAAGACCTCCGTCACCGGGTCCGCACCGTCACGGCTCGGCCAGGAGAGGGCGACACTGTGATTACTCACGACGGTGTGTGACACGTGGTATGATTGGAGAATTTCTGTAAAACCAAATATTACAGCAGCCTGTTTAGGGTTCTCTGAAATCCTAAAATGTGTAAGTGTTATCCAGTGGGTTGTTCGGCTAAAAAAGAATCAATAGCTTTCTCAATAGTTAAAGCTATAAATCGCAGACTGAGTTCAATTTGGTTATCTCATCTGACTTTAAGATCACTGAAGCTTTCCTGAGTCTTGTAAAGTGTTTTCTTATATACTTGATGCATTCGCAGATGTGTGCAGATGTGTGCTGTATTTTCAATCAGGAGGCGTGTTGTAGGTTCGACCTACCTATAGGCTGCAGCTGAATGAGTCGGGCAGGAGACTGGCCTTTTGAGTTCATGGCAGAAATGGACACGTTGCAGGGAAAGCAGGACACGGTGGTGGTATTTTTGATAGTGCTCGTGTTCCTGGTTTCCTTACCCATCACGGTCACGTTGTACTGCAGGATCTTTCCTCTGGCTTCTGATTTCTTCAGCTCCTAATTAAAAAACAGTAGATAGGAAGCGGTTGGTTGATTTCCCTTAAAGGTTTTTTTTTTTTTTTTGTAAGCAGACACTTTAACACAGTGATTGTGAGGAGGCAGATGGCAGGATGTGCGTCACTTTTTATAACATGTGAAGTAATGGGGGGTCGTGTGGCGGTCTGGAGCATCTGCCGGTATGTGCTGGGTGTGGAAGCACAAAGCTGTTGGACGTAAAGATGTTTAATATGTGCACAGATGGTGTGTAATACTTGCCCTCCAAAATATCTGGTAGGACTTGGTGACTTTTTGGGTGGGTTCTTCAATATACCATGCATCAAGCATCGCTACAGGAGCTGAATGGGAAAAAAAATGAAGTTATGATTTTAGTGGATAATGTAAACATGTTTTTTTTTAAAGATAGTTTTATGGACAGTAGCATGCTGGATACAGAGTCTATACTGGGAATACTGGGAATGCAAAAAGTAGGAAGTAGGAATGCTAGTCCTGGGTTAGCGCACACACACACACACACACACACATGCACTTTCATACCTTGGGCCAATTTAAAGTAGCCATTTCACTGGCTTGCCTGCTTGTGTCAAATGTAACGAGACTGGAAAACCCAGAGGAAACCCAAATCAAACTTTACTGATAGCCAGTAACCCACACTAAGCGACACAAAAGCTGTGAAGTAGCAATGCTACCTGTCACACCATTGAATTTTATTATTATTGTTGTTATTCTATTAGAAATAATAATAATAGTAATAATAATAATAATAATAATAGTGACCACTTAACCTTAAATACATTTAGCAAAATTCTTTCTCATGCAAACTCATCTCAAAAGACAGAAGAAGCAACTTCTCCACCTCCAGCTCCACGTACGATGCTGACACGACACGCGTTTCACTTCTGACCAAAAAAAAAAGTCGAAAACCTACATCAGACGCTTTCCTCGCTTATCTATCACCATCAAGCATCTCTGTGTCTCTTTTCCATTACACGCCCCGGTCCTGAATTCACCATCAACTAAAACAGCTATGCTTTAAATGACTCAAGTCATCGAACTAACCTCCTGAGGTCTAATCGAACAAACAAGTCTAAAAGACTCGGTAGGTTTATAATCACCACCTTCTTCATCGGTCTTGTTCTTGACGCGGGTCCACTCGCTCCACAGGCCTCTCGCTGCGCCGAATTTCCATCTGACCTCGAATGTGTAGGTGCTGTACGGGTTCAGCGATGGTATGGTCCAGCTCGTCTGCGAATTCGAGTTCTGGACAGGGATACAATAAAAAAAAAATGATTTCTGTCGCACTTAAGAATTATTCAGATTAATAATTACGCCCAACACACAGTGTATCATGTGATTACAGCATGTCAGGCCAGACAAAATAATGTTCACTGCATGTCTTCTGCATGCAGAGATTTGTGGTTTAATGATAACACACACACACAAACGAGTTCAAATGCAATCCGATTCAAAATAAATTAGCTTTCTTATCCAATCCAATGTCCAATTACAAACTAGCGGAACAGTGCAGTGTGTGTTATCATTAAACCAGAAATATATGCGTCCAGGTTAACTTAAAACATTATAAAAATAAACGTGCATGTACAAATCTAATGTAAGGCGGAAAAATCCCTTGGCCCTGATGTTGGTTTATTCCCGAAAGCATCGCATTCAGAACTGTTTTGTGTGTCACGCAGCCTGTGAAGTGGCTTTAACACTAGCAAAATCTCTAAGATAAATACACATAAATAAATTCGCCAACAGCTTGTGAATGAGAAGAATTGAGAATTCAGTAGCGAGGTGGTAAACATGCCTATAAATATTGCACCCCAGGCCTGCAACCAAGGTACATAAAACACACCTATTAAGTTTAGTTTCAGTTTAGTTTTGAAACAGTTTCTCAGTCACATTTCCTCTTTGCTGCATTTCTGCACTGTTCGAGCATCACGGCTCGAGGATGTAACACCGCTATTATTGTCATGACACTTTCTTTTTTGTTTTTCCTGTTCGCAGTGTATAAATACTTCGCTGGATAATCTGATAATCTTTTTTTTCAACTTTTGTCTTTCGAAGTTCGTGCAGACATTAAGAAAAAATAAACAAAACAAAAATGAAATGATGAAACGACTCCCAATCATTTCTTTCATACAGTGCAAAAGGTCTGGCAGTTGTGTCACACCAGGAGGATTGCGAAAACCCCTTGACATTTATCGGTCTAGTTCTGAATCAGCCCACAAAAGGTTTGTAATCTACAAACTCATCGGATCAGTAGTTTTGTGGGTTGCCAGTAAGTCAGCGGTTTAATGCACTCCTCTCAGGATTTGTTTGAAGCCGGTAAATGCTTTCATTCATGTGTTGGAATAAAAAGAGTGGAGGTACTTACGCTTAAATACAACTGGTTACATTATCATACTGCTTAAAATACATATTAAGAATAAAAATTCATCCTGGTTTGACTTGAACGCCCTTCACACACACAGTTAACTGTTCAGTATTTAGTACATTTTAGACAGTTTAGGGTTTTTGTCAGGGTTAACACGAGAACTAAGTAAGGAAGCTTGAGCGCTCCAGCCAACCGCCCTCTAGTACCCCTTATAACCTTACACAGATTTAGCGTTGTATATATACAGTACATACTGTATGCTTTCATTTTATTGTACACTGAAGACTGAAGATTTTATCTGAGATCAAAAAATCATTATGCAACAATAGATCAGAATTTCAGGTTTCGTTTCCTTATCTTTACCCCCTAGAACGGATAATGGCAGACCGCCCACATTTTGGGTGAGCGAAAATAATGGAACAAACAGCCTAAAAGTCACTGGCAAGCCAGTGACCCACCGATATCACCAAAGTGTTGCACTCTTCTTACGTGATGCTTTTCCTGGTTGGTACCACAGATTTTTTTCCCCGTTGTTTATTTTCAGTCTGCCTTTAGGTTCCTCTTTAGGAGCTGAAATGCTGCTCAAGTCAGATTTAAGACGCATTTTAGTGTCAAGGTCTGGTGATTGACATGGTCAGTCTAAAACCTTCCGCTTTTCTCACCTCATAGAGTCATTTGCTGTGTTGGTAGGGGGTTGTAGATCGTTGTCTTGCTGCATGATGAAGTTGACTGCATGCAGTTCTCTGTAATTTGTTAGATAATGTTTCTGAAAACTTCTGCTACCATCATGAGTAATATTATCATTAAATATCAGTGAGTCTGTTCCAGAAGCAGTCATGCAAGCCCAAGACATAAAGCTGCTTTTACCGCTGTGATGCTGCCCGCATCCTCCACCATGTGATGTTGCTTAAATATTAATCTGGTAAATATTTCTTATCGGGGGGAACATTTATTACAGGCAGCATCACATCGTGCTTGGCCATGATTGATCACGACCATTTTATTCTCTACCTTATTCATGATCACCTTAGTTAATCTTGCAGAATTTTGTGGCTTAGTTCTTTATTCCTTTGTGAATGCCATTCTTTATATTACATCGACTTCATGGCCATTGAATCAACCTTCTGGTTTCTAGTATGTGATTTCTAATTTGTGATTTCTAGTAATTCCGACGTGTCATAACGGCACTCTCAATTAAGACTACAAGTGGCAACCAGGGAGGATGAAGATTATCACGTATTTCCTCCAAGTCATGTGACACTTGCCAACCACATCTTTTAGAACTGCTTATCTATGCACCATTGGTGCATTTTTTTAGATTGTTTCCTATTTTCTCAGATTTAAAATGCCTTGCTTGTTCTCATAGATAGCTTTCTGGTCTTCATGATGATGTTTTTTTTTTTTTACAGTGTAAACTTGGCCCAAAACTACACAGTTAGCCCAGGGCTCAAACAAAGCGTAGGCATTCAGAGATATATTGTGCATGTTTAAACAATTAAACTAACAGGGCACTCCTGTCTTTCACACCTTCCAGTATTTTTGTCGACTTTTCTGGGTTCAAACAAAATGTGCTATGACCTAAGCTGTTTAACATGAACAACTAAGACTTAACTTAAGGCTGAAATTCTGATCTATCATCCTGAATTTATCTTTTGATTTTTCTTTTGACATAAATGTCCTCAGTGCTCGGCAAAAACAGAAGAACTTTGCCATTCCAATACATTCAAAGGGGATGTATAGCTTCCGAACTCACAACAGACACTTTAATGAAATGAAAATTCAACTAAAAGTGCTGGCACTGCTGGAGGAAGCTGCTGATGTGATAGGTTTATTAAATGACTCACTCTTGACTTCTTATTACACAAAACACAAAATGACATGCCTCCATTTGCTGTATAACTATGTTACTTGAAAATCAGATAAACAATGCAGTGGCTTAGAATTTAAATAGATATCACATGTTAATATTTACATGGAAATGCAAAATAATTTTAAGTATTATTATTATTATTTTCTTTAACGCTTTAACCGGTTCTCTGAATCCGGGCCCACAACTTCTCAAAATGCTGCGGTTTTTGAATAAAGACATATCACTTATGCCTGCATGAAAGAAACCTCTTTACCCTTTAAATTTGTCCTGATTCAACCAAAATAGTGCTCTGATGTGCTTCAAGTGCATGTTAATTGCAAAAGATAAGTTAAAAACCATTACAAATCGGCCGTGTCAGCATTAGGTCCTGATTTGAAATGATGTGTTACATGTGTACATACATTGAGTGAGACGGTGCTCCAGCTGTCCTGGTTTTCTCTGTATCGGATCTCTACCAGCTGAACGTTTTGCGTGTTGTTCGGATAGAGCCAGCATTGTCTTGAGGAACATTTCACCTCTGTGATTTTGGGGATCAGCGGTTTAACTGTACATAGAAAGAGGTGGAATGAGTATGGGAGTATACTGCATTATCCTTCAACATACAATTTTAAGACAGGGTTCTTGCCCTTTTCTATATATTTTCAATATCTTATCACTACCTAGTTTTCTAATAATATTTGCTATAATATAAATATATTGATTTCTTTCTAACCTTATACAGTACCTGGAAAACTTTCTTGGTTGGTAAATATCAACCAATGTATTATTTTGTGCATGCTTAAGAAGATTATACGTAGATATTATAAATGTATGAGGGGTGTTTAAGTCAAACTGAGACTTTTGATTGTGCAGAATAACCGAACACAGTTATGAGAGTAAAAACTTCCTTTATTTCTCTATATAATCCCCCGCCAGCTGGTGAAATAGGCAGTATGATCATGGCTCCAGTGTATTGAGGAAATATTAAACCCTGATGTTATCAAGCTCTAGTGAAATGGGGATTAGTGTATTAGTGTAGCGGGGGATTGTATAAAGAAATAAAGGGAGTTTTTACTCTCATAACCGTGATTTGTTATTCTGCACAATCAAAAGTTCTGGGTTGACATGAGCGCCAATTTGAAATGATAAAAACTACTGATTACACTTTATTTAGAAATAGTGTTCATAGGCAACCATAGACGTACACTAACATTTTTTTTTATTTTGCCAATTACCCTCATTTGACGAGTATAGCCCTATGTGTATCAGGAATATCAGGTTTTCACGTCCTCTGTGAGACAATTCTTAAAGGACAAATGTAATTTTTTCATAAAACATATAATAGAAAAACACTATGATGTCCCAACATGGACAGCAAAAAAAAAAAAGACTTTAATGAAGAAAAAAATTCCTCCGGGTTATAATAAAAAAGTAGCACTGCAGCTGAGCTTATTAACCTTATAACAAAAATAATCTTTCATAATGGAAATGTTTTTTATGTAAAAACTACTGTTTGTCACTTTGTCACGAGGGACTTCTGTAGCTGTCATGTTACTACACTTGTCAAAAAAAAGGTTTGGTTTGTCCTCTGAGACAAAAAAACTGCCAAAGAGCAATACCCTATGACGAAGGAAGCGAAAGCACTTAACTCCCCCTTAACCTTTTATCCTGTAAACGTTCATGAACACCACCCTCTATTGATGTCTTACTCAACCCAAAGAAATCTTGCCTTCTCTTGTTTTTAAGCTAACGCAACGATTGAAAACGGCGAAAGCGAACTATTGTAAAACCACTTCACCTATTTCATTAAGCGTGAAGCTGAGCACGGTGGAGTTCGCAGAGTTGAGACTGTTTCTAGCCTGAACCCACACCGAGAACTTGCGCTCTGAGCCCGAGACAGGAAACACAGCCGAATGGGTCCCGTCGTGGACTGGAACACTTTTATATCTTACAGACGGTTCCCCTTGTACCCTGCAAAAAAAGAAAACAGTGTACCTCCTGTAAGTAATGGTGCAGAAATCCAGATTGGGAGGGATATGAAAGTGTGTGCGTGTGGATCAGTGGACCTGATCACTTACAGTACATGTCCTAAATCATTTCAGATACTGACCCAAAGGTCCTACCGGGAAAAAGGAATCATTACTAACCACAGGTGTGATGTGGTCTTGATGTGCGTTTCCCTTCCTGTTTTCCATGTGCAGTTTACGTTGCCATATTCTCCTTCCTGAATGCATGTGAGGTTCTGTGGAACTGCAGGTGGATCTGAAAACAAAGAATTTCTTTTATTTTAATTCATGAGATGTATTACACATGCATGTGTACCTGTATTTAAACGTGTGTGTTCATGTTATAGTGTATCTCTATGTACATATATGTCTATATGTTTCCATGTGTATATACTGTAACATATATAAAAACATGTGAACATATATCTTTATGTATATGTGTGAATATATGTGCATGTTCATGTATATGTATACGTTTATGTGTAACTGTGTGTAAACATTTGTCTCCATGTTCATAAATGTTTATGTGTATGCGCATAGAAATGTCTCTATAAGTATGTTTATGTGCATATGTGTAATTGTGTATATACACGTCTATGTGTGCGTGCACATGTGCATGAGTGTGTATGTGTATACACAGTACTATATGCGTAAGTATGTCTCCATACTTCCATCCATGTGTTTACGCAACTCTACCGCATATCTTTATGTCTATGTATGCATATTTGTCTATGTCTATGTGGCCATTATCTCTCTCTCTCTCTCTCTCTCTCTATATATATATACATATATATATATATATATATATATATATAATATGTTAATATATATAATATGTTAATATATCTAATACACAGTATATATATGGGTATGCACATGTCTATTTGTGTGTAAATGCCTGTGTATGTAAATGTTCATGTCTTTTGATTGTGTGTGTTTGTGTATATTTGTGTTTATGGGTGTGTGTACATTATGCTGATTTTCACAGCCTCCACCCTATTATCGTACTGGTGCACTAGCCTATTTTTAATCCTGTGTTTTACCAGCAGGTTTTCGGTTCACATACTGTAACAGTCATGTAATATTTAAAGCCCCGGAATGCACATTGCCACATTCTGAAACTATCCTCACACTAAACATCTTTATTATATAAAAACGGGTGGATGTTAAAGCAACTATTTTGGTCATTAGCATTTTTACTCGCCCCAATAGTCTAACCACAGTATCGGTAGAGTATTGTCGAATTGTAATGTCTAATATTATACACGTGTTTTCATGAAATACATGTAGGTGAGTGGTTTATTAAAACTGTTCTTTCGGATTTTTGTGCAACTTCCCACAGACCAAAAGAAATTTACGCCATAGTTGAAGGGTATTTTAGTTTAATTATGCTTTCCCATAAATCTTTGGTTATTTTAGTTTAATTATGCTTTCTCATAAATCTTTGGTTAACCCATAAATGGTTATTTAACCATTGAATAATGAAATCATAAATTTAGCAAGTTCTGATCCTCTGGACCGCACAGTTAAAGCTAACTGTTCTAGAAGATTTTTTCATCCATTGTAATTACATGGTGTACACTCCAGATCTGGTACATGGAGATAAGGTTAGTGTATTTCTTTAGCTTGTCTACTTACAACTAACACTGAGTACATTCTTACTATCGCCTTTTCCCCTTTGATGCTTTGCGTGCTTTTCTAGTGTTTATAAACATATTCTACATTTGTCATAATAAGCTTTCTGTTTTTTAACCCTTGTACAGTTGTGCCTTGATGGTTCTACATCATTTGAAGAAGCTAAAAACCCTTAAATATACAAATGATCTCTAAAACAGAGGAATGAAAATCATTGTACCGTATGGCCTTTTCTGTCAGTCATGTTTGTGCATACTTACACCCCGGAACGATGTCGGTGCCACAGGGTTCTGGTTCGTTGACACACTTGCACGTGAAGGTGGTGGTCCGCGTTAGATTCACGATGTTCATGATCGCTACGGTTGAGTTCCAGCTGCTGCCACTTACGACCATTTCATCTTGGTATACAAGTTTGTTGCATTCCTTTTTGAAGATGCAGTAGATCGTGAAGCTCGAGCCCATGAGGACTTCTTGGTTTGAGTGCACAGAGCAGATTTTCTCTAAATAACATGAAGAAACAGCACAAATGATGCAGAGGTGAGGTGCATGCAAAGGTAACGTTACAGCAAAGGTCTCATGATATCTTCATCTTTATCCTCACACGGGCTGAATTACTGTGTGGGTGTGTGATTGGCATTGCATAATTCTGTAGATTTGAACAGAAAAAAAAGCTTTTTATAGTGGAATTAATAGATTTACATTTACGCTATTTGGCAGATGACCTCTTCCAGAGCGACTTACATTTTAACTTATTAAATATATGAGCAATTGAGGGTTAAGGGCCTAGTTCAAGGGCCCAACAGTGGCATTCAAATAAAGTAAAAAAAAAATTACGATATTTTTTTAAATATTAAAAAACTGTGCTAAAGTATAGTTTTGATCACATTTCAGCATCTAGATTGTACCATGCAAGCATCTGCATGTTCAGTATAATCCTAGATATTTGTAATACCAGATCTATACAAGTAAAATGTATTGTGGCGCAATTTAACACAATTTTGAGATTATGTGAGGAACAAATCACTTGGGGTTGTGCTTTTATAGAAAAATAATTCACCTTGCGACACAAGGCAGAGGTACACCACAAAAAAAAAGAAAATCATATTTAGACATGTTTTATTCCTCTTATACTTCATGAATTTGTGAACACTCCTGAAAATGTGTGTGTATGTATTTATTTGTTAGCTTGTTATAATTTTTTTTATGATGTGGAATGTCTTATCATCGTTCCTTTGATCACCTTTGTTATAGCTTTAAACGAGCACCGCTCTCTATGTACTGTATACATAAATAAATGCAATAAATAAATACAATAAATAAATACAATAATTAAAGCTTGTCATATAATTTAGAAACTGTAAAGCCCTGTCCCGAAAATGTCCTCAGTTCACAAAAAAGGAACAATCTCAGCACTGACAGTTACAAAATGCTGACACTGGAGACTCCTTCCAGAAATCATAATCATCGTTTTTTTTTTTGTTGCGGGAAGACTGCACCGTATCACACCCGCTTACTGACATAAATTTTGTTTATGCAGAGTATCTGCTACAGAAAAATGGGTGTTAGCTGTTAACATAGAAGAGAACAAATAGGGAACTATTTCCAGAGCTGCAGTAACCGAAAATTAGTTAATTAACACCTTCTGAGCAAGCAGCTTTACTTTAAACTGTCAAGATCTCAAGGGAATAAAGTTTGTAATGTATTAGTGAGGAATGCGTTAAAGACCTTCAATTATTAGAACATTTCACTTATTGTCTATACCGCTTAGACAGGTTATACTGGCTTGTGGGGGCCTGGAGCCTACCCCAGGAGACTTAGGGCACAAGGTAGGGTACACCCTGGACCAGGTGCTTATCTATCAATCTATCACAGGGCACACACACTCTTGGCAATGCTAATTAGCCTGATATGCATGTTTTTGGTCTGTGGGAGGAAACCAACAAGCACAGGGAGAACACGCAAACTCCATGCACACATATATGAGGCAGGAATCGAACCCGGATCCTGGCGGTGCAAAGTGAGAGTGCTAACCACTAAGCCACCAAGCCACCTCATTATTAGAACAACATATGCCAAATAATCTTTTTGATCTCATTACAGGCCAAATGGGGTCTTTTTTTTTTTTGCATGTTTGAGTACAGACGGAGGTGGTAGATGCACTATAGTGAAACTGACTCAGTGAAACAGGGGTCCCTAAGGGCACCTACGTATTCATATTCAAGAAGTAAGAAAGGGGCGCTTATTCAAATTAACAACTGCATTGTGGCTACCTGTAAAAAATAAAAAAAAAACTTAGATTCACTTTTTTAGATCACAGTGCAGAACTTTAAAAAACTTTAAGATAAAGAGAAAAGGCCTGACATGGACTTCAAGGCACAGGCCACTTCAACAGCACAAATCATCATCTGCAATATGGAAGCTTTTTTTTTTAAAGTAATAACAACACAAAGAAAAAGTGAAACAGCTAGACATGTACTTTAAGACGCTCTCAGGAAAAAAAGAACAAAAGTTTAAAAGAACTTGTTGCCTTTAGTGTGTACGTCGTTACATTGTAGCTTTAAAGTTTCAGTTATTTCTTTGATCTCGTCCAAGTGAAAAAGTTCAAAAGATGAACGACAAAACAAAGAATTTAAATAGATTTTATTTTCCTTTGGCATTTCTGGGAACCTAGTAGTATTTTGGAATTGAATCAGGAGTTGATTGAGGAGTCGGCTCTTACCTGCGGGCACTCCGATGGTCAGGAGGAAAAGGAATATGAAGGTGGACCAGACGTTGCCTTCAGGAAACATCGCATCCACTTCCTCCGACAGCTCTTTAGATCTGCATCCATCAATCTTTACCTCGCCACGAGCTGAACATCACATCACACAAAACTTCTACAGTCAGAGAGTGAAAGCTCGGGCTACAGAGGAACAGGACGAGCGCTCGGGCGCTGGCCAAAAACAACAAAATAAAAACCCTCTAACATTAATCACTCTACTCCTAAAAGTCCTGCTCACACTGCTGAGTGACTTACCCGGGACATGTGTCCGGAGTGTGTGTGGTAGCCCTCGGGTGTCTTAACTCCGTCTCAAATGCTGAAACACAGACACCTTTAGATGAACAGGTCCGTCTCACTGCACGCGTCATTGCCAAGCGCGCACTCTCATACCCGCGCGTGTACGCGCAGCCGGGAAGCACGGGCGCGCGCCTCACAGGTGGCGCCCTCAGCATCTCAGTTCTCTACAGAGAGAGAGAAAGAAAGAGAGAGAGAGAGAGAGAGAGCTTCTGAAGTGAAAAGATAAATAAAGTCTCACACAAACAGTTCAGGCAGCACAGAATAAAACAATCACAAAGTCAAATCGGGATAATGCAAAGTGTGTCCAACTACACACAGCATGGACAATGTAAAAGTGATTCACAGTGTCTACGTATAGATAGATAGATAGATTCCCTAATCTATCTATCTATCTATCTATCTATCTATCTATCTATAATAACTATTACAATATATAATTTAAAGTTATATATATATATATATATATATATATATATATATATATATAAAAGAACACAAGCAGTAATATTTTTTATTTTAGCAGCAGCAAAACTCTCTGCCTAACTCAATTTTTTTTTAAGGTTGAGTATCTTATGCTTTGTTTTCACTTCTTTTCATCATCAGCCAAATACACTCCCTGTTCAGTGATCGGAGAGTGAATCACAGATGAAAAATCAAATAATTAGATCAGATTAAAATAAAGTTTTGTCTTAAAATGACTCCAGCGCATTAAAATTCACTTATACCGCTTCAGCGCTGTTATTTCAGCAGTAAAATATGTGAACTAATCCCAATAAAAGTATTCAGTTTAACTTTTCTAATTAATATTTATTGGTGCAGGTGTTTATTTACATTGAGCTGTTAAGTAATTAGTAGTACCATTTTTTAAAGTAGGTTATTAAATATGGCACATAACTTGTAATAACATCGCTTTTACTTAACACTTAGATTTCACTTATGGTGCATGTTAAACTTCAGGCAGATATCTAAGTGCTGCAAACGTTTTATTTAATTCTGTCCAGCAGTCGATTTACAGTAAGACGCGCCCACAGTTTGATGCATGGGCAGTACGCTGTTAAAACTTGCTTTTTATAATCTGGCACTACTGCTTATAATGTCCCTTTTACTTAACATTTAGATTTCATTTATGGTGCAGGTTTAACTTCAGGCAAGTACCTAGTACCAAGGACTGGCAAAGTTTCATTAAATTCTGCCCAGCCAGTTTCTGTGATGCTGTGACAAAATCTGTCTGGACAGACAGACAGACAGACAGGAAGACATAGAGACAGAATTTTTTCTGGTTTCGGGTCCTCCAATTATATATATTTGAAATATTATATTATTGAAAGAGTAAGTTCTGACCAATGAACAGACAACACCTTTTTTATTTCCAGTTCCAGAGGATTTAATTTGTTTCTTAAGCCATATAGTGGCTTGTAAATCATTCAAGCATAAAAACATTCAACTTAGGACATGAACCAGTGAAAAACAGGTGCAGATGATGACAGATGATTTGGGTGATATTTAACTGGTCATGCTGAATGCTGGGTGGTTAGAACAGATGGGGTTGCATCTGAGGTTGTTACATAAACATTATTAAATTGTATATGTAATATTTGGCATGCAGACCTTGCTAACCTTCCAGATAAATATCAAACTTTTTTTTTTTTCAAATATTTACTTATTACAGACACAACATTCCACCTCCCAAATAAAAAGTTTTTTTTCCCCACAAGAATCCAAGAACATTCCTATTTCTTTAATTTAATCTGATATAAATGTATTTAATATGATAATATGGGTGTATGCAAAGCATGCAAAAAATGCATTTTTTTCAAGCAATAATTTCCTTTTTTTGCTGGAAAAGTGGTCTTTTTTCATAATATGCTGCTTTCCTTTCTGGACAGCATACATTTTCCTGTAAAATTATTTATTTATTTAATAATTACTGTAGATTTCAGAATTGCAGACTGGATTTCAGGGATTTTAACATTTCAAGATCGTACTTACTTAGATAACAACATTAGGACATTTGCCAAAAAATGAAAGCTACAGGATATACAACAAGAAACAGCTAAGAGTCGGTGTAAAATATGGAGAAGGATCAGTGATTTTTTTTTTGGGGGGGGGTGGGGGGGGGGGGGGGGGGGAGGTTGTTTTGAGGCCAGTGGTTCAGCAGCTCAATGGCATCATACGTTATACCAAATAACAGGAAATTTCAGCCCAACGTACTAGGTTACAACTTCAAAGAAAGATGGATTAGTCACAAAGGCAACGAATCCAATCATTTAAATCAACATTAAGATGGTTAAAGAAACATGCGAAAAGAAAGATTTCGTAAAAGCCATCTCGTTATTAAAATTAAACTTCATTAAAAAATCATATTTTAAATTGATGAGGGACGTCCAAAAGGTGTAAACCTAAGAATGTAAATGTTCTGCATTCGGCAGAGTGGTCATTTACAAAGTATCTTGTTAAACATTACAGGAAAATGCTCAGCGATAATATTCTTTATTGTAATAATAAAAGATTAAGAAAAAAAGTATAGTGTTTTAGAATAAATCTGTTCACTAATGATAATAAAAAGTTAATATTTTTTTAAATAAAGGATGGTCAGTCGTTCTACACTACCCGATGAAGGTTTAATCCACTGAACTATTGAATATACATAAATGAACACATACTGACATTATACTGACTGGCTTTGTGATGCTGGTGTGTAAAATTGAGAAGACCAACCACACTCACATTATCAATATCAATGCTATCTCTGAAGATTTGGAAAAAAACTACCTAAATCATTATTTGCGAGTTTTATGCCAGATTCATGCCAACATCCATCACAGCTCAGACGTATTAACGTTCTTAGTCTTTACAAGTTTTTTTTTAAACTGTTTTTTGACTCTTTTAGTATACAGTAATGGTTATTTTGAAAATTTTTTGAAAATTCTAATCTTATATACAAGAAAACAGGCTTTGCACCCATTGAGATTTTTTTGTTACCCTAGTTAGGGAATTTGCACTTTAAGTAAAAACATCCTGCATGTATCAGATGTGTTGTGCGTGACACTTTCTTACGGTCCTGGCGTGAGAATTTTCTCAGGAAGTTATAAAAACTGGCTTGTGGGCCATGTGGTTCTGCGAAGTGTGAACATGACTAAAAGTGAGCAGTGAAACAAGCCCCTAGCACAAAAACATAAGTTGTAATTAGTTTATCAACAGAGATTCAGTCTTACAAAGACAAATAAAGACACTTAACATAACATAAAATAAATAAATAAATAAATAAATAAATAAATATAGTCAGTACACATTATTTTTATTTTGTCCATGGCAGATGACCGAGATAACACATCTGTATGAATTCCTTTCACTTTCCTTATCAGTATGAGGCCGTTTTTTCGAGAAGTTCAACCATAAAACATGGATAGAAAATGCAAAAGTGTCAAAAAGTCCTAAAGAATGAAGTAAAAACAAACTACTGTAGATCATGCGAGTATTTCGTTATGTAAATCATTTATGTTCTGCTTCGTAAAGTTTTCAATTACGCAGGTAAAAAACTCCATACTGTACCACCTCATGTGTATGTGGCGATTCATGCTAAAACAGCACTTATGAACACTCATTGAAACAGAAAGTTTCAAGATAGGAAGTGAGAGGATTGTAAGAAGAAATTCAACATGAGGCTCCATAGATTTATTACATCCAAAGGAGTAGCAGGTTTTTCAACCTTGATGTCGTCTACAATTAAAATATTTGTATTAAATTGCAAAGAAAAAAAAAGAAAGAAAGAAAGAAAGTATGAAAAAAGACAGAAAAAATAAATAAAGAATGAAAGAGAGAAAGAAAGAAAAAAAGAAAGAAAGAAAAACAAATGATATGTTTCACAAACCAGTGAAAATTAATGTAATATGACTTCTGCTTAAAATATTTTTAAGATTTTGTAAAAAACTATTTAAAAAACCAATATGGTTATACTCGTCCAAACTCACACAGATTTGTTTGGTATAAAATAGAAACCAATCTTACTACATTGTCCTAAATTCATATACAGTACTTTTACTTCATGAGATCAGCTTGTACTGTGCAAAAGTCTTGACCCCCCCCCCCTCATTGCTTCATACTGAATGGAATTAAATGATGTACAGTATATTAAAATTTAAGAAATGAATACAAATGTTTTACTGTGACATGCTGCAAAAATTATAGATACTACTGTATTTTAAAATTGATTGGTTATTTAACAAGCTCAGCAGAAACCTCATCTCATCTACAGTGGTGTGAAAAACTATTTGCCCCCTTCATGATTTCTTATTCTTTTGCATGTTTGTCACACTTAAATGTTTCTGCGCATCAAAAAACGTTAACTTTTAGTCAAAGATAACATAATTGAACACAAAATGCAGTTTTTAAATGAAGGTTTACATTATTAAGGGAGAAAAAAAATCCAAATCTACATTACCCTGTGTGAAAAAGTAATTGCCCCCCTTGTTAAAAAATAACTTAACTGTGGTTTATCACACCTGAGTTCAATTTCTGTAGTCACCCCCAGGCCTGATTACTGCCACACCTGTTTCAATCTAGAAATCACTTAAGTAGGCGCTACTTGACACAGAGAAGTAGACCAAAAGCACCTCAAAAGCTAGACATCATGCCAAGATCCAAAGAAATTCAGGAACAAATGAGAACAAAAGTAATTGAGATCTATCAGTCTGGTAAAGGTTATAAAGCCATTTCTAAAGCTTTGGGACTCCAGCGAACCACAGTGAGAGCCATTATCCACAAATGGCAAAAACATGGAACAGTGGTGAACCTTCCCAGGAGTGGCCGGCCGACCAAAACCCCAAGAGCGCAGAAACAACTCATCCGAGAGGCCACAAAAGACCCCAGGACAACATCTAAAGAACTGCAGGCCTCACTTGCCTCAATTAAGGTAAGTGTTCACGACTCCACCATAAGAAAGAGACTGGGCAAAAACGGCCTGCATGGCAGATTTCCAAGGCGCAAACCACTTTTAAGCAAAAAGAACATTAAGGCTCATCTCAATTTTGCTAAAAAACATCTCAATGATTGCCAAGACTTTTGGGAAAATACCTTGTGGACCGACGAGACAAAAGTTAAACTTTTTGGAAGGTGCGTGTCCCGTTACATCTGGCGTAAAAGTAACACAGCATTTCAGAAAAAGAACATCATACCAACAGTAAAATATGGTGGTGTGATGGTCTGGGGTTATTTTGCTGCTTCAGGACCTGGAAGGCTTGCTGTGATAGATGGAACCATGAATTCTACTGTCTACCTAAAAATCCTGAAGGAGAATGTCCGGCCATCTGTTCGTCAACTCAAGCTGAAGCGATCTTGGGTGCTGCAGCAGGACAATGACCCAAAACACACCAGCAAATCCACCTCTGAATGGCTGAAGAAAAACAAAATGAAGACTTTGGAGTGGCCTAGTCAAAGTCCTGACCTGAATCCTATTGAGATGTTGTGGCATGACCTTAAAAAGGCGGTTCATGCTAGAAAACCCTCAAATAAAGCTGAATTACAACAATTCTGCAAAGATGAGTGGGCCAAAATTCCTCCAGAGCTCTGTAAAAGACTCGTTGCAAGTTATCGCAAACGCTTGATTGCAGTTATTGCTGCTAAGGGTGGCCCAACCAGTTATTAGGTTCAGGGGGCAAATACTTTTTCACACAGGGCATGGATTTTTAGGTATGGATTTTTTTCTCCCTAAATAATAAAAACCATCATTTAAAAAACTGCATTTTGTGTTTACTTGTGTTATCTTTAACTAATAGTTAAATGTGTTTGATGATCAGAAACATTTTGTGTGACAAACATGCAAAAGAATAAGAAATCAGGAAGGGGGCAAATAGTTTTTCACACCACTGTATTTCCAACCACTCAGCATTCAGCATCATTAGTATATTAATCACTGGCCTGATCATGTGTTATCATCTGTTTCTCACTAGTTCTTGCCTAAAGTTGGATTTTTTTTTTTAATGCTTGAATGATTCATAGGTCACTGTGTGGCTTAACGAACAAAAAGAATTTCTCTGAAACTGCTTGGGTACGGGGCTGAAAATGAGAGACAAAAAGGGCTGGAATCCTATTTCTCAAACAACAAAAAAAATTATAAAACATTTATATTATATTATATATATATATATATATATATATATATATATATATATATATATATATATATATTAAGGGGGGCTGAAAACTTTTGCACTATACTTTATGTGCATTGCATCCTTTCCTCAATATACTTTAATGCCTTGCTTTTAATTTATCTTATCTACAGCAGTACAGGAGTGATACCATCTTTTCTCATATGGTGCCCAGTGTATGCGCTGAGTCAATTTATGTGGTGAGGAAGGTGTGTAAATCAGGAAAATCTGCAGGTCATAAAACCAACACACTGGCTCATTGGTTAGCATTTGAGTGATAATGGTTTGTTATCTAATCACGGTTTGTAGTCTCTACAAACCACCCATGTCATTTCACTTTCAGTGAGTTCAGCAACTAAAGCAAACCCTACCACCTCTATCTGTTGTTGCATAAACCGTTATATCACTTGACTGTCACTGGTGCTGATTGAAGGGAAAAAGACCAAAACCCGCTGCATCGTTAATCTAAAGAGTCATTCATGTACTTCCTCCTGCTGACAATCTTCAGCATTTACGTCACTTGTACTGTAAATCTTGTCTGGAGATTTGTGATTTTTAGGTCTGTCTTTATATATGCAGTGAAACCTCGGATTGCGAGTAACACGGTTTGCGAGTGTACCGCAAGACGAGCAAAGATTTTCCATTTTTTGACTCGAAAAACGAGCATGCGCTTCGTGTTTTAACGCCGAGCGTCACATGATCACAACTGAGCCAACGTTTTTTCTCTCTCTTGCGCTGCGGAATTGTGGGTAATAGTCTCCCCTGCTGGGTCTTAGTGCGGGTCTCTTACTGGTATAATCAACATCCGTGCACGCGTGTACTGTTTACTATAACACTGTGACCACGTGTGTGTGTGTGTGTAAAACAGCTTTTATTTTGTGTCTGTATGCGTGTGTGTACAGTGCACGTGTAAAGTAAAAACAAGTCTCATTAGAGAGGTTAAAGATCCATTTTCTCTCTCTCCTCAAAGCTGCTCTTTGTGTCTGTGTGTCTGTATATATACTGTATATTTATATATATATATATAAAATTATATAATATATAGCTTTTTTAAAAAAAAACAAGATTCCTCAAATCTTGTTCAAGGCTTTAAACAGGCCTGCCTAGAAGAACCTCATGATGGATATTTATTTTTATTTTATTAATGTGCGGTGGTCGTGTGGTTAGGGATCTGGATTCCTTATCGGCAGGTTATAGGGGTTTAGTAAATGTAAATCTTTGGCTCAGTTCCCATATAATTAGCATTACGTTAAACGTGATTGATGCAGTGGAACATGAAATCCTTTTACAGTCAAGGATTTTCACATTGTCAAAAAAATAAAAAAAATGTTAAAAGTCTCTGTAGTCTGCAGACCTCCCTGAGCTGGGAAAGGAGGTCTGTCTTCATGAGAAAGGTCTCTCAAGCACCTTGGTCACCGAGTCACTGTCTGTCTGGCTTTGATGCTAGTTCCGATCACCATTTCCGGTTTCTGCAAACCTCCCTTCTGTCCACATGTTTCCATCTAAAGCAGTAGAGGTAAAAAAGGGGAATCCATTTACAAGATCCATAGATACAGGTCTCCCATCCACAGTCAAGCAGTTTGGCAGAGATGCATGCATTCCTTGATTTAGAAAAAAATGCTGTCCAAACGTATCAAATACGGGCGAGCAGAAATCCACCCAAGGAGGCTCATCTTCTTCCCTTTCGGCCACCTCACACGCCGCCTCTGCTCCTTGAGAAATCATGATTTGTGGTTTATAAGAACAGACTGTCCAGTCTGGCGCAACTGTCCTCTCCTCTGTGATTAATTCTTTGTGCACGATGGGGTACGAGACCTTCCTTTCCACAGGTGGACTGTAGTCCTCAACTGGGGATAATGGTGGGTCGTTGTCCACGGGTTGCCAGCACAGATCAGAACCACATCTCTCATCCTAAGAACAAAAACAAGCCTGATCATGTGTATAAAGTACATATATACATACATATACTGTATAGAAACAGCAGTAGACAGTTTTGTAGCCTACTTTTTTATAAAAGAGAAAAATAACACTTTGAAGGAAAGCTATGGCAGGAACATGTGAGACATACAGAACTCATCCAAAGTCTTCAACCCCCTTAATTCTCCATATTTGGCTTTCAAAGAGCAAGACTTTCTTTTTTTTAAGTAGACTTAAGGAACAGTTCTCCAGGCTTCCTGAAGGATTTTCTTTTGTCTCTTATTTTCAGCCCAGTCCCAGTACTTGAGTGGTTTCAGAGGAATGTTTTTTTTGTTTGTTTGTTTGCTTGTTGCACCACACAGTGACCTATGAATCATTCAGAATAAAAAAAAAAAACTAACTTAAGGAGAAACAGGTGCTGAATGTTGAGTAGGTGGTACAGACGAGAGGGAAAATGAGGTTGCTGCTTCGGTTGTTAAATAAACAACCAGATTTTAAATCATAAATTTAGGCATTTTGCCGCTTAAAAGTAAAAAGTAAAAAAAAAAATCCCGCAATTTTTTAATTTCATCTACATCATTTTTTTTAATAGGAGGTGACTCAAGACTTTTGCTCAGTACTATATAACAATCTTTTTTTGGCCAAGTTGTAATATCAAAATTTAATTGACCTTTTTTAAATTTTATTTTAAAGTACATATACCGAAAGAAAAGAAAGCAGTCTAGTACTATCTACAGTGGATCGATTCATTTTTTGTAAGTAAAAATGCTTAAATGTTATGATCCTGGATAGAAGGATGTTCTTTGTGTCTAATTAAGGAAAATCATGAGTTATGCAGCCATGCAACTGTCACATAAATAGACAAAGTTTCGTACACTTCCATAATTCGTTGTAAATCTCTTATATTTATTCGCTCCATCGACTAGACTCGACTCAAGTTTTCAGCTGTACCCATTCCTCAGTACTCCTCCATGTCTATTTTCACACTTGCCCCACAACATGTAATGTGGTGTTACTTCTGCAATGCTAAACCTTTTGCTGTTATTGTTTTTAACTTTGCAAGCTGCTGTCAGATGTGACCCCAATGCTTTTTCAAAGCAGTCACATTCTGCTTGCCTTGCAACCACCTTCCATAGGCTTTACATGTAAAACTGGTGGTTGAAAAAATACCAAATGTGAAAGCACCTTTACATACAAGTGTAAGTGCCAGACTAAATACATTTAAACTAAGAACGTTTATACGGTTGGATTAAAACGAAATGTGATTCAAATGAAATTGTTGGAAAAATGAAAGCTAACCCCACCTCTACGTATTCTTAATCTCAAACGTTGTATATGAATAATCATAAAGAGCTGAAAATGACAGAATTAATTATTGTGTCTAAAAGAAAATATTTACTTTTTCCCCGAGTCATGAAAAAAAAGAAATCAGTCTTTTTCACCTTTTTGTTTGAAATATATCATCTCTTAAACATACAGTAATACAGTTAATACAGTATAATCATAAAGGTTCCTAGCTTCCTAAAGTGATTCAGTTTGGTACCCTGTCTGGTGTAAGCTTCTGCATGATTCTCCTTAGATATAATTAAATCCTAGATTAATCCGAGTCTAAGTTTGTTGATTAATTAGCAAAATACCATATATACGAGCACAAACCTAAAATTGAGATTATAAACATTATAAAACAACAAGGATGTGCGAAGCATTTAGAACATGTAAGTACCTTCAGTAATTTGATGGCATTGCTGTTTCCAAGCTTGGGTAAGTTCTGAAAAAGCCAAGAGGGTCCCATTGACACACAGACCTTCCTTATTCTGTTAAAAAAAAAAAAAAAAAAGGAATTACAGCGGCTTGTAGTTAGTTGTGAAATTTACAACTTTAGTGATCAGATTCTAAAAGGGAATGTTCATGGCCAAATCCCAAATTCAGTAAAACTACTATATTAAAAATTCAATTTCTATTTCTATTTCCTCCAATTTCTACTCCACTCATCCTGTAACATGGCTGTAAAAAGCACAACAACCATATACTATACAGTAAATACTGTATATACGTACACATACCGGCTATAACACTATACCATTATGACCACCTGCATAATATTAAGTAGATACCCCATTTTCCACCAAAACACTAATGACCTGTGTGTTATGACATCTCTCAAAGGAAACCAGTAACCTTTTCAGCAATTTAAGTTACACTAGCTCCTTTCTTGGACCAGACTGCGCGCATGGATTTTGCATGTTCTCCCCGTGCTTGGTGGGTTTCTTCCGAATGCTTCGGTTTCCTCCCACAGTCCAAGGACATGCAGGTTAGGCTAATTGGCGTTCCCAATTTGCCCATAGTGTGGGCAAATGTATGTGTGTGCGCCCTACGATGGATTGGCACCCTATCTAGAGTGTACCCCTCCTTGTGCCCTAAGCCTCCTGGGATAGGCTCCAGATCCCCACGACCCTGAATACAGGATAAAGCGGTGTAGAAGATAAGTGAGTGAAAACTCCCTAAGATGGCAATAGGAGGAAACCTTGAGAGGAACCCATCCTCATTTGGGTGACAATGGATAGCAGGAATTGTTGTGCAGGCATACTGTGTGTTACGCAGCTGGAAGTTCAATATAAGTCTTTAAATGAATATGGAGTCCAGTTTGTTACTGGAGGCTCAGGTAGAATGTAGAACACTCTGCATGTGCATCAATAAGCCGTGGGCCCTCATGTCACTTTTGGTATGTCCTGACCACTACAGCCTCGGAACATCTCACAAGAGCTGCAGTTTTGGAGTTGCTCAGTGTATGCTTGTCGGTATATATACATAATTCCCTATTCTTTTGTTCTGTTTTAATTACCATAACAATACGCTATTCATTGTCTTTTATGGTTATTTTACATTTAATGTAATTTAGCTTTTCTTAAATCTTTCTTTATGTAAGGCGATTTGAATGAACTCTGACTATGAACTGCACTATGTCTTACCTTTGTCGTGTACATTTCAAGTACATTAGATTCACAATGATAATTAAAGGAACAGCGATTATGAGGCAAATCCCAACTACAAGTCCATCTGAAAATAAAAAAAAATGTATATGTAAAAAAAAAAAAAACAGCAGCAATTTAGCAACATACTGTAAATAATGAAGAAAGGATTAAAAGCAAAAACATTATGGTGATGGAAAAGTCGGTTTTATGGGTAGTTATTTTATTTTTATTATTTTATTAACACTGCTTATGGTAGATTTCTTTAGATAGAACCTTGTTTAATTCTGACTGGACTTGCACTCTATTCGTCTTTCTAGAGCTATGTATACATAGAGGTTTTTGACGGTAGGAATACCAATAAGTATAATTGCTACTCCTGACCCATTTTATACATGACAAAATAAATTGATCTGTACGGTATGGATAACTGCTGCTAAATCTCTCAAAGGCCTTCTTAAGCGACAAAAAAACAGACTTACTTTTCATTTTTCCTGCAGGAGATTGCACTGGTGAGATCTGTAGACCAACATGAGGACCAATGATATCCTCGAGTGTTGTCCCAGTGTCTGTAAATAGAGGAATGGTATAATAAAATTATAGATTTTATATTTGGATGCAAATTTATTTATTTGTATAGTGCTTTTAACAATGGAATTTGTCATAAAGCATAAATGCCAGTTGCAAATTTTACCATATGTTAAAAAAATCACATATCACCTGTGATATCAGTCAAGTGCGATTGAAGCCCTATTTGGGCTGGATTAGTTATACATAATGACTAATGGAGCTCTCTGATTTTCTTGTCCTGATCTTTAATGTCAATCCTTTTTTAATGAATTTCTAACATTGAAATGGGATGTACACCAGTCAGCCATAAGCTTAACACCACTGCCAGGTGAATTGAACAACATCGCTTATTAATTATATATCACTAAACTGTGGACAGGATCATAGGCACACAATGTCTATCTACACTTAAAGGGGTAACAAGTGCCTGCCCATCTGGTCTGATCCGACAGAAAAGCCAATGCATCACAGATAGCAGAAAAAGTCAATGCTGGCCATGATAAAAAGGCACCAGAACACCCAATGCACGAAAGCTTGCCACACACAAAGTCCAGCTGGCAAAGATGTCAGAACTGTTGACCCAGCCTCTAAGGTGCCCGGTCCAAATGCGATCAAGAATCCATGAGATATCTTGGGCAAACAAGACTGATCCACAGTGGTCTCACCCCACATTCCACAGGACCCAAAATATCCCCTCCCTGCCAATGTCCTCATGCCAGACACCAGAGCCCACCTCAAGGGACTTGTGGAGTCATGCTCCGAGGGGCCAGAGCTCCCCTTTTGGCACAAGCTAAACCCAAAACCAAGGTTTTATTTCAATTTTATTGTTAATAGTTTTAAAGTTTTGTTTGACCGTTGTATATAGTATACTGCACTTTCCATTTAAATGCATGTTGGTAATAATTCCACTATATTCTTTAAGTAAAAGGAGCTAGGAGTTAAGAAGCAGAACAATAAATATAGATACTATTTAAAAGGCTGAGTCAAGGAAGTGATATTTCTGGTTGTTCCTATCACAGGTACAGTAGATCTCACAAACATGTTAAGTTGTTAATATAACCTGTTAATGAGCACACACGACATCAAGTGGCTATAATAGGTGTAAAGAAAAAACAAGTCCGTAAGAGTAAAAATATGAGGCATTCACAGTATAGTTAAGGCACTGAAACCTATATTTAAATTTGTATATAGATTGTTAATGCTGTGTGAATCCGTATTAAGTGCTTCAAGTGTCCTATTTAAGAGATTATGTCTTCCACTACCTAACAGAAATCAACCATCTGCAATTACAGTACATCTCTTTCATGAAACACCTGACGCATGTCATAAATGAGGGGTGTTCACATCAAAACTGGACTTTTGATAAAATTGTTTTGTGAAGTGTAAAACTGATTGACATATACAGAAGACGTCAAGCACAGTACGCTGATGAGAATCTTAGCCACATTTGAATGGCTAAAGAAGGCCGTAGATGCATGAATGAGAGATCCGGCCAAGGAGACATACAGAACATACAAATCCTTAAAAAAGGGACAGATGACTTTTTACAAACTTGAGGAAGAGACACATCTGTCTGTTAGAGCTGTACACAAAATCATTTACCAACACCAACTATACATTACAGGAACTGGGCTGGGGGTTATTACCACATCTCCCGTACAGTCCTGACATCACTCTAAACCGTTTCCATATAATGAGGTCAGTAAAGGAGTTCCTAGGAGGCCAGAGTTTCAGACGTGGAGCAGGTAGGCTGGTCACGGGATAGAACTTTTTATCTAATGTTATCCAAGCTCTTGTAAAATGCTGGGATGAATGCATTACTTATATAGAAAGATAAAGGGAGGTTTAACTCTCATAGATATGTTCTCTTATTCCGCACCATCAAAAGTCCTGGTTCGACTTGAACACCCATCGTATATGATTATATAAACATATATACTTATGCTGTATACGGTTACACATATATAAGGTGGTCCATAAATGGAGTGTGATACCTCCACTTCACACCACATGATTTGCTTTGCTATATATATATATATATACACACAGAGTATCATGCTGCTTAGGAAGTGTGTAGAGGAATTGAAAATACTGAGCTTTTTTAAGGGTGAGTTTAATGCACTAGTTGTTAGAACTCCACATACGACATACCTCAGTTAGACACAAAGCCCAAGAGACACAAAACTAACTGATACTTTTTAAATGTCCCCGAGCGTCTCTGTATTTCAACAGAACATTGGTAGACAATAGTGAGCCGCTCGAGTTTAACAAGTTGCTTGGAACATTTCTTTCGTACAGAGTGACACATCATCCGTTTAGTGCCTCTACTTCCTGTTACATGTTAAACCACATGTTAAAAAAAGCAGCTTATTGACACAGTCCACCGAAACGGCTCGACTGCAGTGAGGACACAGGTCGGCCAACTGGCTAAGAGGTTACTTTGTTCCATCGACCATGAAATTGTACTGCTAGGGAATAAAATGGTATTACACATATTAAAAATCATTTGTTATATCTAATAAGATCTCAATATGTTTTCTGACTGCGACCAAGCAGATGAATTTCCACATATTTTTGTATTTCTAAAACCCAGACCCATAAGATGGAATGTTCTACATGTGTTTTTTATTCTCACACTCTCAAGCTAAAGTGAGACACTCAGTAAAGCCATCAGGCGGGTGATTCACACATTCAGATTACTGGAAGAGGATGCAAACTTTCTCAGTATATGGTGGAAAAACCTGCTGTCACAATGTGGGTTTGAGTATCAAGCCCAGAGACAGGTAAACTCTTTCCATTATCCATGTGTAATTCAATTGTAGATTATAGATTTAATGGGAATTTTAAGGGCAGTTCAAATCATTAATAAAAAAACAAACAGGTATTTAAAAAAAAAAAAGAATTGATGTTCATGTAACCAGTTTAACTAGCGTGATAAACATGCATGTTTACATGAGTGTTTGTTAAAACCATACACCACATAAGACTTCCTCCCCCACAATCCTTTGCCCCCCTCCTCCACACATTATGCATGTATGCAAGCACACAGCAGCACACAGCCTCATGATGACATGTATAATGTGGTCTATATTTGGTAAGTCTTTCATGAAATGTGCAGTCAGTTATCATGACATTTCCCCAAGTTCACTACAGTCCGAAGGTGTTGATCACATTTTTCTGTACTGTACATACATACACTCATTAAGAGTGCCTTACAGTGTTCCTTTTATTTTATTTTATTTTTTTAATTTAATTCAGTTTGTGGAATTTAATAGAACCAAGTGTCTATAATAAGATTTGCTAATAAGTTACTAGAGAAACTACATTGCTGAATATACCATGTTACATGCCTCTTTATCACCCTCTCTGGTAGAAAATCGCTATTGTAGGTGGTGTGTGGGACGTGTCCTGTGCTACATCCTTGTCTACCGCATAAGTTAATCTGAGTAGCAAATCAGTGCATATTGAAGCCCTTGTCATTACTGTACCACAAACCGCACAGTGTGTACTAAGAAGTAGGCCTTAACAGTAATGACAACGCTCGTGTCCTACTAACACGATGTGAGGAGAAACCCTTGATTCTGAACTAGATGAAAAGAGAGAAACTTCTCTTCCACAAGATTCTTGACCTTTAGCTAAAGGTCAATTAGCCATTAGCGAGCTAACTGCTTCCAGCTTGCTTCTGTATAAGTGTTTCACTGGGCTAATCACAGTTAGCATCATGGTTAACCATATTTAAAATCAACAGATAGTTAGCTAATGACAGCTCCCTGCCCAAAATATAGACTTTACCTTGTGTTAAGGGAAAAGCTGATCCAATCTATAACTGTTGTTGACAAGCTAGCAGATTCCATTCTACCATGAAGGCAGTTCTGGCCTCGACTGATACAGACAGCTGTTCTTCCTAGGAAATGTTTATAACCAAGAGATTTTTACGACTAATTTAAGCTTCATGCCAATGTCCTAATACCGAAGTCATTTTAGGTTGTCTTTATGGAGGTACAGCTTATTATAACGGAGATACCCTCTTAAGGAGTTTTTATAGTTTCTACAGACAACCTGAAGACTAATCGACATGCTCACTGGTTTCTTAACAACTGCTTCCTTGTGCACTGCCATCATTGGTTATGTATCTAGGATTGTGTGATGTACCTATCAAAACATTATACCCAAATCCTCCGATCAGCCATAACATTAAAACCTTAAAAAATATGTTTAGCTCTAACCCCCTCAAGCCATTACTCCACAAAAACCAGTACATTAGCAGCAGACTCTTTGGAGCCTCCATGGTTAAGACCTGTTTGTCCAGCACATCTCATTAGATTGAGATCTGGGAAATTTGGAGGCTGGATTACAAACCTTGACTGTTTGCCTGCTGAGCCTCATACACAGCAATCTGTGATGCGTTGAGGGTTCTGCCACCTTTCTATCACCCCCAACCTCTCTGTCTATATATATACTGTATATAGGAACCTCTGTTTTCTGTCCAACTAGGGACAGTAGAGGCCAGTGGTGACCATTGTATTTATTCCCATTTTTACGACTGTGATGGGATTATCACACACGCATGTTAGACAAACATGAATGAAATACTGACTAACCCTGAGGGTTTCTATGCAAAGGCAAATAAAACACTGCATGAACATACCTTTCTTAATCATATGGATTTGTTTAAAAGAAGGACATGACACTCCATCACTGGTCTCAACAAAAAATGAAATGTTACACAGAGACGGGGGTGTAGCTGAAATGAAAAAACAAAAACATATGGGAACACAGTTCTGAATGTCATACATATGCATTAATATTATACTGTATGTATATATACATATATAAACATCTTTTCAATTAAAAAAATCACCAATTCAGATATTTATCAAGGGGTGCCTAAACTTTTGCATAAGACTGTATAATATATAGAGAGAGATGATTTTCTCTTACCCTGAATGTATAATGAGTTGTAGTGTTTGTCATTTCTCTTCCACTGTACTTGTAGAGGGGCGCACTGCCACTGAACTACAAAGCCCAGCATTTCCTTTGAAGTTCTATTTGAGAAGTCATGTGAGGCCCACATAAGGTTTATGCCGCCCCCTGTTGCATGGTTTGAGTTTATATCTGGTGATTGTATGCCTGCTGAATTATAACAGAATGTCATTTTGTTTTTTATTCGATTCATGCATACAGTAAATGATAGCTTGTAATTTCATTTTGATTCAGTGCATGACCAGTTGAGCAACTCCAGAATCATATAACCATCAAATCATTTGGTGACAGATGTGATTAATCTCAATATAATAATTCATCCAAATTGTTCCAATTAATCACCAACACCAAAAACATAGACAGTGCCGATTGAAAGTTTTTAGACCTTTCAAGTTTTCCACACCGTGTTATGTTTCACACTCATCTCAAATTGTTTCCTCTCATCATTTAACACACAATACTCCACAATGCCCAGTAAAAACAGATATTGAGAGTGTTTTAGTTTATGTAAAAATCCCATTTAAGCAACCTTTCAGATCCTTTGTTATGACACTTGTAATTCTCTGGATATAATTATTAAACGCACACACCTGTCTATATAACTGTCTATCACAGTAAGTGGTGTATGTCAGAGTAAAAAATTAAGAAAATTATCTGTTAACATTACTATAAGTAATTAACATTACTATAAATCAGATCATGAGCTCCTTCTTGCAAAAGCAAGAGGCTTACAGAAGGACAAATATTGCTCCAGCACTCTCCCAATCAGGCCTTTATGCCACAGTGGCCTAACAGAAGTCACTCCTCATTAAAAGGCGCATGACACCCTGCTGGGAGTTTTCTAAAAAGCCCCTGGTGGACTCTCAGACCATGAGAAACAAAATACTCCAGTTTGATGATATAATTTCACTTTTTAAAATACTATATGTGGAAAAAAAACGAGGCAAAGTGCATCACCTCATTAACACCATCTCTACTGTCAGGCATGGTGGTGGCAGCATCATGGTGTTGTAGGGATGTTTTACTGGGACTGGGAGACTAGTCCCTACAGACGGAAAAACACACCGCCAAGAAAACACAGAACAACTTTGTAAAAGTCGTGAAGTCTTCCAGTCAGAGTCTGGACCTGAACCTAATAGAGCATCCCTGGAGAGACCTTAAAATGGCTGTGTGCTGACAGTCCCCATAAATCCTAATTGACCTTGAACGATTCAGCCAAAAAGAAGGAAAGAAACATCCAAAAGAATAGTCTGCCAAGTTTGCAGCATCATTCACAAGCAGAATCGAGGCTGTTGTTGCTGCCAAAGGGACTTTAACCAAGCACTAAGCACTTTTTAAAAAATAAATTACCAAAACACTATTTAAAAAAAAAAATGTATGTGTTTACTTTGTGCGTAAAATGATAAGGGAAATATATTTGAATCCATTTTAGACAACGGTAAATACACCCCCCTAATTTCAGCAACAACATCTATTGTAAAAAAGGAAAATACTATAAAAATGAAAGTTGGATATACTGTAGAGTAGTGAATGTGCAGCATGTAGAAAGGTTCACATTTACTGTCCTCTGAAAATAACTCAATATACAGCCATTATTGTCAAAATAGCTGGCAACAAAAGTAAGTGCACCCTAAGTGTTAACAGGTGTACATTTTCAAAGTCACATGTCCTATTTATCACGATTAAGGTCGTGCTTGATAACGATAGTGCTCACACAAAATACTGATAATTTGGACATGTTCACTTAAGGGTGTACTCATTTTCGTTGCCAGTTATTTAGACAATAAAGTCTGCATGTCGAGTTATTGTTACATGAAGGTAAATATTGACTACTCTAAAGTATATCCAGTTTTCATTTCTATAGTATTGTCTCTTAAGGACATATAATAAAGAAGTTGCCGAAATGTGAGGGGTGTACTCACTTTTGTGACATACTGTAAGCGTAAATCATGATAAAATGTGGAAAACCTTAACGGTTTTTAAATTTCACAAAATACATTGTGCATAATTATCACTACCTTGAGCTTTTGCACATTTTTTGTAGTGCTTTAACATGGAACTGAAATAAACTTACTTTAACTTACTGTAGACTTATGTGATGAATCTATACAAAATACCTAATGCTAATAATATGAGGAAAATCATTATGGTTTATAATAAAGACCTATAAAAAGTTGCATAAATAGATGCAGAAGTATTCACCCCCTTTGATGGTTGCTTCTCTGGTTAATGCTCAACTTGATGGAAAAGTGTTACCCTAATTTCTGTACAATGTGCCCCTACATTTAGGGCCGATTTTTGTGTAGATTCACAACATAAAATCCGAACTGTGTCAATTTCAGTTCCAACTTTTGCCAAAATGTGTAATAGTTCAAGCTGCACTTTGGTGTTGTGCAACATCAGCCATGCTATGAAATATATATAAAAATGCCTCACCTGAACAGGTCAGTCTCACTAAAGCTGGTGGTGAGCTTCCTGCTGATGTAACAGCACTGACGTTCAGCTCCGTCACCGCCAGGGGCAGCTGAAGTGTGTACTGGCTGTCAGTTGTTGAGCAATTCAGTACGTGGGTGGCTCCTTTCTGTCGATAGACTATTTCATAATGGTGCAAGACTCCTTTATAATCCTCTGTACCTAAAGGCTGGTGATGAGTCAAGTCACACATGCCAAGACACGTTTTCTTATTACTAGACCTCATTTTAATTTGATGAACAGTTTCCAACCAAGCTTACAAATACCCACAGTGCTAATTGAATCGCTTGAGAAGTAACATACTAATTAAATGATGTGATGCACCCAACATTAGCTAGATTTTTGGTGACCATGCACAGCTATTAAAGTAAAAACAAGCTGTTAAGTTAAACTGAATTAAACTAAGAATTATTGCTTGATATGCCTATGCCTATACACAATGGGTGTGAAAAGGTTTGCATATGCTCTATCAGCAAACAACAGAGCATGTTAAAGCCTCTTGGCCAGGTGTCCTTTGGTCCATACCATACATACATCAAAACAACAAAAGTCATGAAGACATAAGTTTTATGAAGAACAAAAGATAAACGTACAAAAGGAATCACATGCACATGTTACAGTTGGACAAAAGGGTTCAATCAAGCCACAGGAAATTGCATGAACACAGGGGACGGTAGCTAAAGTCATGTAATTTAAACCATGTGCAAGAAACCGTTTATTTGATAAACCAATAGCTACGTTTGCTAGAAAGCTAACTTTAGGCCACCAGTTTAAATCTCTGGCCTTGTTCAATCTCAGATTAGTTCAATCATGTAAGTGACACAAGTAACCAGATTCCAGCATTTGCCTGTACATAGTGTAAATGGTGCTGTTTGTGTTTTGGCCCATAGAGGGAGCAGTGCGACTTCAGATTGCCTTTGGATATCTAATCATCATGTCAAAATATGAATGACGTCTAAAGTGAAACTGTAGCCGTGGTATGCACGTGGTTTCAATCCCTCCACTAATTACACCTCGGTGTAAATACCAACCTTCCACATGACGGTCACATTCTGAGTGTCAGTCTGTTCATTTCTCGTGATTATCCTCCACACATCGAGCTTGGTCGAGGGTGCTGTGGAAGAGCATCAAAAAGAAATCGATAGTCAAAACAGATAGAGATCATATTTAAATACATAATAAAGTTTCATTAGAAACACTTTACTAGTGCTGGGTAAGACCCCCATTTCCCTTCAGAACTGCTTTAATTCTTCATGGCATAGATTCAATAAGGTGCTGAAAACATTCTGTGGACATTAAGAGATGGAGATTTTCAGCTTAAATTGTCTTCGATTTTCCAATTTTAGTGAATCAGTGTGAATTATAGCCTCATTTCCTGTTTGTAGTTGACAGAAGTGGCACCTTCTGTGGTCTTCTGCTGCTGTAGCCCATTTGATTCAAGGTTCAACCTGTTGTGTGTTCAAAATTGGTCTTCAGCATACCTTGGTTATGACGAGACGTTACTTGAGTTACTGTTGCCTTTCAAACAGCTTGAACCAGATTGGCCATTCTGGTCTGACCTCTGGCATCAACAAGGCATCGCCAGACAAAGAACTGTATATTTGATCTTTTTCAGAACCAACAACCCTGCCACACTCAAAGTCACTTAAATCACCATTCTGATGCTCGGGTTTGAACTTCAGCAGATCGTCTTGATCATGTCCACATGCCTAAATGCACTGAGTTGCTGTCGTATGATTGGTTGATTAGATATTTGCATTAACGTTCGGTTAAATAGGTGTACCTAATGAAGTGGCCAGTGAGGGCGAGGTGATAGTGACTGAGAAGTTCACTTTGCTGAAGCTCTGTTACCCAAACTGTATATTAAGGTAAATAAGTACTAATATCAAAATATAAGTAAATCATTTGAATGTTGTGATAATAAAAAAAATATATACATGTATATCAAGATGCTGCATAAGATGGATAATATTTTCTGACACTCATCTGACATTAATTTTAAGAATAATGATGTTACAGTCAATGAATCATAATTACTTTTACAGTTCATACCAAGTGACTGTTTAATATCTCAGAATGACTGTATTTTTAAAGATAAGAAAAAGTCAAGTGATGTACGAGTACCAAAACATATACTGATATAAAATGAAAAAATCCTTAATGTGAGTATTGCTTATAAATTTGAGCTGCTTTCACCTTTGCCAGGGCTGCTCTGCCTGAACGTCTTACTCCACAAACTGCAGTTATACGTCACCGAAGCTGTGCAGACTCTCAGTTCAAACTTATACGACGTCAGCGGCTTTAACTTCTCCAGCAGCACAAGCATCCCTCTGTGAGTCTGAGTCACATTTCCCTTCTCCTATTTAGATATAAAAGGTGTTTTAACTGAATTTGCCTTCAGTTTGTTTAGCTTCTAAAAACAGTGTGATCTTGTATATCCATAATAGAGCAGCTCTTACCCAGTTCGAATTACCCATCTGAAACCTCAGCTCAGGTTTTAGATCCTCCATGCTGTCGGAGCTGTGCCAGTGTACGGTGGGGGAGAGGGAACCTTTTGCGAATACCATTTTTCTAATTTGTGGTCGACTTGGAATTGCTGCGAAAAAAGTTTAAAAAGAACAAAAATAAGAAGTTTTCTTCAATATTAAAACCCAATCATCCAACTATTCATCTAATCATATAAAGTAATTATGAATCATACAGAATCAAATCAGTGCGCTAAGGCAATGCTTTACATAAATATTACCTTAGCTAACATTTGTTTACATTAAAAAACTATATCCTTAACAACGGTGAAACCTTAGCGTTAAACTTGTTTAAATGTCTAAATGGTAGTGTTTAAAGTGTGTGATGCAATGCCACACTTAAAATCTCACTTCTGTTTATTATATGATATATTCTATATACATAATTAAATTAAGTGTAACTGCATACAGTATCAAAAGCAAACGCAAAAAAAAAACTAAAAATAAATCCATTTCAGTAACTCATGTGTTATATAATAAATAAAGAGTATAAGTATTGATATTTGATCGACGTCAGGCCTCCAAGTGGAAATACGTACTGACGCGTCTACAGTATATACCCCATGTTTACTGTACTGTAACCACTTAAGATCATATTTAATGATCTTATGAGGAATAATGAGGATTGCACCAAAAGTAACCCAGAAGTTGGCTTTTTTGTTAACTGACGTAGGTCTTTTACTTGCTTTGTACTTGATCATGGAGGAGCTCTTGATTATTTGTCACAGCACAGCAAAATGTATTTATTTTTTTGGGCTGTAGAACGAATAATTTAAGTTTCCATTATTTCCTATGGGAAAATAAAATTTGGTTTACGCGTGTTTTGGAACACGAGCCCACTTCCGGAACGAATTAAGTTGTAATCCGAGGTTCCACTGTATATAATTCTGGGGTCAGAGCTCCACATAGAGCACCCTGGAGCAGATAGAGTTAAGTGCGTTGGTCAAGGGCTCAACAGTGGCAACTTGAACACCTAACCTTGTGTTCAGTAATTTAGAACCTTAACCGTTTGAGCTACCTCCTCCACTTCCCTTATACAAAGCTACTACTCCACACAGTCTACATCAAAACAGAGGCATTTGCTCCATCATTGAACCCAACTCTCAGATCAGCTTTAAAAATTCCCTTTTTGTCTCAGATAATGGTGTCAAACTACAGAATGTTTACAGAGATGACACCACTAACAAGAGCAATGTGCACAGGAGGATGAAGAACTTTAAAGTAGGAGAACCAACACTGAATACAAACCACCCGGTGGGAACCCAGTGGGAGGACCTTTGTATAGAGAAAGAGGTACTCTACCTACCTGTGTGATTTGAATGACCTACATCAAGTAATAAAAAGTCATGCCCGTGTTTGCATTACTTTCGGTAATGATTCATATTCATATATAATGATTCATAGAATTATTATTATTCTTGGATGCTATAAATACTGGTTACTGTATGTGCTTTATTAGACTTACTTTATCTATCATATATACAGTATATATATACAGTATATCTATATTTATATATAAAAACCAGTGAAATTCTTTATTCTTAACATATCCCAGCTTTTAGTTAGTGCAGGGTCAGCCATTATACAGCGTCTCTGAAACTGACAGGGTATAGTGCCTTGTTTAAGAGCCCGACCTGTTGGAGCTGGGGCTAGAAACTGCCGACCATCCGATCATTAACTCCTTGAGCCTTAACACACACTGAGCCACCACCATTGTTGTTTACTCATTTGTTAAAAATGTAAATGTAAAATAATTAAGTAAATCATCTCAATAAAGGGAATCTTAATAGGCAATGTTAAAAACAGAAATTATTTGGCTTCTGTAGTACCTATATCGTAAATTTGCTACCAGTTTTACTCAGTTGGAGAAAATGACTTGGCTGTTCAAATACAATATATTACATTACACCAGATACCAGTCATATTCTCAAAGAGCCAGAGTGGCTGCAGGTTTCACTTTCGGCACCTGCTCAGTCTGTTGATCATTATCACTATTATGTCAGTCTGATTGGACTAATTTACTGATTTTTAGATCCAGCACCAGATCCTCTCATTCATTATAAGAAGTCAATTAATCCTAAGAAAAGTATACTTTCGTCAGTAAACAGATTTGTAGAGCCTATCAAACTTTTAGATTATCTAAGCAAGACAAGCACACGGTTAGACAAGCTCGGTATAATGATTGTTAACGTAATTTCAAGTTTTTTTATTTTTTATAGATAAGTCTTAAAACTGAACTGCTATTTATTTACAAGCATACATCTCGAAGACAACTATGATGCAGAGAATTGGAAAAAAGGCCGAACATACGATTAGCTATGATGTCCCGTCCGCAGATAATGTGATGCTTCCCTTGTATTTCCAATAAGCAATAGAGCGAGAATTTTGGCTCGTTCACAAGCACTTGTGCAGTCACACTGGAGCAGCTGGTCTTCCTTAGAAATTCCTTCTGATTGAACTTCATGATGAAGACCCTGCCACAACTCACAGTGCTGGATTGGCAGTGTACCGTCAGGTTGGAGCCCATGGGAATCCTGTCTTGATCTATGATCAGCTGTCCAGTACAAGCCACTTTATAACAGCCTAAGAGATGAGAGACAGAGGATCTAATATCAAAATGTACCATAACTTAACAAGGCTACACAGATAATCATGACAAGCTCAGTCACCTCTTAGTTCGCAGTTGAGTAATACAAGAAGGACAAGTCGCAAGGCTTCTGTGAAGATATCCATGTCACGATTTTCCTTCGCCGGCTCTCTTGAAAAACAAATCATAAGGAACAATAAAATCTCCTATCTCTATGCTTTTAGCTATACAGATCACAGTGACTTACCATATCTCTGCTTTTCTTCCTTGTCTGATGAAGCGATTATCTCAGACTCTACTCTGTTCGGATGACCCATATGTGCTCTCACGAAGCGTTCAGGTCTCAGACTGATAAAAAAGGGGGAAAAATAGACTTTGAGCAAGATCGTGAGGTTTCTCAACCATCATGTGCCGTCCTCTGATGTCATTTAGCCCCGTTGCAAAATGTTCAGCTCTTTCTCACCGACTGTGTTCTCGTTTAAGGGGAGATGACCTAGTTGTGTGGTTTTTATACTTTATGTTTGAACTTCAAGAGCCTGTCTTTGCATGTGGATGTTCCACTTCATCAACTTTACAGTCAACACAGAGTTTTCAGGTTGATAACCGAAAATTTGAGTTACTGGAGGACTATAAAAGCTTTTAACATTTTTTCCCACATCATTTTTTGATGTTTTTTGTAATTATGTGACCCAAGAATAATGTATCAGAGGGCACAGATCATCATAGGGTCAAAATTTGTCCTTATCACATTGAGGAGTCATAGGAAGTGTCAAGTTATAAGAAATATATTTAGTTATATTAGTTCATAACTATAATGCATATCAAGAAAAACAAACCATATTATTAAAAACCATACAGTATCAATGTAGTCTAATTGGTATTCATGAACAAAATCCATTAGTCCTGAAAAGTGAAGACGAGAGGGGAAATGAGGTTGCTGTCGAAGTTTTTACTAAAACAATTTTTTTTTATTGTATCTTAAATCACTATGCAGCTTGTCAAAGTAAAATATTTGTTCCCATTTCTTTAATTTCATCTATATTAATCTAAAGACCTTTGCACAGTAGTATATAATTTTTTTGTATTGATTTATACAATACTCTGGTTATTGGTTAAATATTATGAATTTTACAAATGATGCAGAAAAACTGCTAAACTTTGCATCTTTATCTGCAGCTTTTTAGTTTGATATAATCCACAATTATACATTTTCTATGTTAAAACACAGCAGAATTAATCATTATTAATGTTAACTACTAAAACTTTAAAAAACTATGGCATCATAAACTTAGACTGTCAAAGAATAATCAAAATTAATTAACAAATGCTGTAGTATAAAATGTTTTTATTTTATCAAACTATAATTATACTAATTAATCAAGTCTTTTTTAATCACTCAAGCATCCGTTACACTGCATCAGATAATAAGCCTTCAATTACTTTCCTATGCATTTTCACACCCTAAAAATATGACATTCGTAAGCAATAATAAAAGTGACAGCTGTGACTGTAAAGAAGAGATTTACAGTACCGTCCCTTCACGTGCTCGTCATCGTCAGTGTGCTCATGTGGGACAGTGTGAAGAGGTATTAGAAGGACATAGTTAACATCTGATTTTTGTTGTTGTTGTTGTAATCATGATAATCATTATCTTCAAAGAGACTTGTGGAAAAACCCCTTTCACTGAGTAGCGCAATATAGAACTTCAAAAGATGTATGACATCATCTGGTAGTGTAATTTATGCAAAAAAAAAAAGCTACATAAAAAAAAATCCTTACAGTGTATTTTGGAATTTATATTTGAATGGAGAAAAATGAAACAGGACATAGAGCTGAAATGTGATGAACACGTGCAGAAAATCAATCTTAATGCAATTTTGAATCTCGGGAAAGTGATAACCACAATTCTAAAAACAATATAAGGAAGTGGAAAAGTGAAGCAGCCAGAAGTTATTTAATTATGCAAGCTGCACTATCTCAACTGTAGACTACTGATTTGGCAAAATGAACCAAAATTTAAAATCTAATAACAGTAAAGCCCTAGTTGGTCCAAGACATTGTTAAAAGTTAGCATTTTTGTCTTTTTATAACCTTAAAACGCCATTTCTCAAATTTGTTTCCTCAAAATATTTCCTTAAAAAAAAAAAAACTTTCTCTGATATCAGAAATATATCATTTATTTTATCTGAAACTGTTATGAGCTTTTTTATTATCTGACCCGACATATTAAAAATAATAATTTAGAGGTATTTCATCCCCCCGGTGTGCGTGTGTGTACAATTTGGGGTAATTCCCCGGGGGGAAATAGCTTCTTTTATTGCTCATAAAAATATATTTAAAGACATTCTGCCTAGTAATTACTCATTGCGTTTTTTTAAAGGAATTAAGTATAATCTTGTTTTTATCAGTATTTGACTAATCATTCTTATCTTGTGGTTCTTATTCTTAGCTTGTGACGTTCTTATTAGTTCCTTCCTTGACCAACTTTACAAGCTGATAACTTGACTACAATTCACATTCCAGTTCAAACATTTCATAAGGTTTTAAATTAAATACTATTAATTATAATAATGAATTCATGCTTTTTGAGTATAAAGACTTGAAATGATTTGTTGGGAATAATATCACCCTAGATGCACTTTATTAACCCAACTAATAATAGAAACAATCAAACAATTGATCTTTAAGGGCCACTTTTATAGAGCCAAATACATTTACACTATAAATCACAGTAAAGAGTAAGTTTATATCAATGAGTATGACGCCATGGTGGCAGACGGAACAGATGGCGATTTTTTCTGAGTGTTTTACGCCGTCCCAAATGTTGTGTGAGCAGCAGTTCAAAAAGATGTGGTTAGCTGGTCACGTATCTTGGAGGAGGCATGTGATAGATTTTGACAGAGATAAGTGGGAACTGCCTATGACTGAATTACTGAGAAAATTAAGAGAAAATTCAGCCTAGATTTAAACATTGATACTGGGTGTAATGGACGGAATGTGTCTAAGCCCCAGGCACCAACTAACTAAGGCTGTTCTATAACTCTGGTGCACTGTAAGACAAAGCTCTGCAACTGTTGAAGCTTTAATTAGTCGAGGTATTAATAAAGAGCCTGCACCCTTTGACCAAAAATCATAAAAGAACAAACATTCATTCAGGTGCTGTGGTGTAACCCAATTCAGAGCTTTATATATCATTAGTAGTATTTACAGAGAGAAATATTAAATGTGCATAAGATAAGGGTGATATGATTTAATCTCCTAGTTCTGGATTTTTTTCTGTTTATGCACCTATTGGATCATCCAGACAGCAATTTGTTTCTGCATAGTAGTAACAATATGTACTGCCAGTATGTTTCTTATCTTAGCAATGTTTCATAAAGATTGCTATCTTAGAAGATGTTAATTATATAAGCTTTAAATAATGGACCATAGTAAATATTCATATAAAAATTATAAAAAATTCAATAAAAAATTAGCTGGAAGCATATTAAAGCTAAATAGGTGCTGCACGTTGTTCTTATGACTGTCACCTTGCACCTCCAGGGTCCGGGTTCGATTCCCGGCCGGGTTCGATTCCCCTCTCTGTGTGCATGGAGTTCGCACGTTCTCCCTGTGTTTGGTGGGTTTCTTCTGGGTACTCTGGTTTCCTCTTACAGTCCAAAGACATGTAGGTTAGGTTGATTGCCCATAGTGTGTGAATGAGTGTGTCAGTGTGGTATGTGTCTGTCCAGGGTGTACCCCGCCTTGTGCCCTAAGTCTCCTGGAATGGGCTCCAGGTCCCCGCGACCCTAAATACAGGATAAAGCGGTATAGAAGATGAGTAAGTGAGAGAGTTGTTCTAATGTAAATATTTGTTTTTTGTCTTAATGAAAGGAAGTTACACAACGTCCATGGATTTAAACATAGCCCAATATGGACACCCCCAAGATCTTCTGGGAACTGGTTCCAGTTGTGGTAAGCATAAAGGTTTAATGCTGCTTCATCATTGCTAACAATGATCTTTTCAAAAAATGGTCTTTCAAAAAATTAAGAAAAAAGCAATTCCGTCTATCTGAAAATAAGATGCCTCTATGTAGTAGTTGGAAAAAAAAAGCACTTTAACCTACATAGAGCGAGTTATGTGGTCTGTTGACCCCAATTCTCTAACGGAAAAACTGAATCAGTAATCACTTTGAGGTCAAGCTAGTCTACAGTCTTTAAAAACAAAAGATCCAAACAAACTAATTTTAGGGTTGTGTTGATCAGGCAGAATCATCGACTCACTTCTACTGTAAATCACACCTAAACTCTTTAATGGTTTAATACACACATGATCAAAGGGAAGACATTCAAGAAGGTTTAATTGAAGAAGTTGAAAGGTTCTTGGATAGCTTGCTAAAGGATGGTGAATTGAAATAATCAAAAGAGCAGGAATCAAAAATTCTAATAAGATTAGGTAATGTGCCGAGTTTCCATCTAACTAACTGGATTATCTGTGTTAAAAAAAGAAGGATTATTTATGTTTTAATTTTGCTCTTACAGCTAGTCTTGCCTGTAATTGCGGATGGTACACAATGTACATCCTCTTATAGGACTAAAGCATACCTTAGAAACTTCTCTCACGCTATGCACCTCCCTAATCTTCTCCTCCCTCCATCCTGGTGCTCTTCTTCTGCTTAGAGCTTCCTTTTCCTAAGAACCATGCACTGGTACTGATAATGGCTAAAGCAAGGGTGTTAATCCGGATCCAGAAGGTACCGATGTGGGTTCCGGCTTTCATTCCAACCAAGCAGAAGCAACACCTGATTCCAACTATTTAATTGGTTGTTCTAATCAGGTGTGGTCTCTGCTTAGTTGAAATAAAAACTTACACACACCGTGGCCATTTCTAGTTAATATTTGACACCATTGGCCTAATAGTTGCACTTCTGAATATAGTTTAAGGCCAAGCCTAACTTCTTATCCAATGGGTAACATCACTTGCGGTTACAGATTTACAGTAAAGCTACGATGTCTATATATATATCCTTTTAAAAAATAGTGTGTGTTTGTTGTTTGTTTGTTTGTATGGAAGCTGCTTTCCACACAGTAGTAAAGTCTGAACTAACAGCATATAGTTGTGGAAGAAAACTGACTCATACAGTAACTATTAGGTGTCAGTTAGAAAAGGATTGGTTTCATTTTGAGTCTGATTTATCTCAAGGTTTCCTCTACTCATCTCAGGGAACGATTTCTCGCCACCATTCCTTCTGGCTTGTTTAATCAGGATTTTAATCCATATTTCTCTAAAGATGCTTTGTGACAATGTCTTTTGGTTAAAGCACAAGGCTGCACACACAGTTCATAAGTCAGTGTGCCAAAAGACATCGTCCGGTGCACCTGGTGCTATTCTGAGCATGTGCATTACCACGTTTGCAATTTCATCATAGACAGCAAGTTACTGTATAACAAGGAGCGAACGTGAAATTCTGCGTGGAACTGGGCAAATCTGGCACAGAGACATTTGATGTTTTGTGTGGCTCATGCACTTCAAGAGTAGAAGATCATCACTGGAAGATGACAAGAGATCAGGAAGACCATTTAATTCAATTCAGGTAATTTTATTTGTGTAGCGCATTTAACAATTGACAAAGCAGCTTTACACAATCAGAAATATTATTGAAGTTTGTATGAAATGTGAATGTGTATGAACTGAAATGATAAGATAGGATTCAGCAACTTGTGCATGATGGTTGTCAGAAAACAATCCACAACATTGATACGATTGTTGGTGTGTCATACAGAACAGTACAGGCAATCCTCACGTGCGATTTGTCTTTCCTTCAAGTCAAGGATCTTTAGTGGTGATAAAATGACCCTGAGACAATCCTAAGATTAAGCAACAGTGGAAGAAGCCATCATCTTCACACCCGGACAAAATGCAAGGCAGGTCGGCAACTCGACCAAGTGTCATTTTCGACATTTGCAGCATTGTGCATCGAGAAGTTTAAGGCATCTGAGGGATAACGTACAGCAAAAGCGACTGGATCTGCAGCATGCGAATCTTGAAACTTTTCGATACCCCCTCGTAGATAAACACAAATTAAATTGAACTCAATCAGCAATTTACAATTCTAAAAGGAATCTAAGATTAAATAATTATGGATATTTTGGACAATCATCTGTAAAGTTAAAATCTTCTACATGAGATTGAAAATAATGTTCTCTTGACTAGAGCATGGGACCTGGAACTGAGCTTGGGATGTGAGCTAGAGATTAGCTTGGCATGTGTATTGGGATGGAATTTGGCATGCATGTGTGCTATGACAGAACTTGGCATCGTGACAGGATCAGGACTGGGAAAAGGAAATGGAGTTGTGTTTAAAGCAGTGACGGAGCCAGTGCTGTGATTTGCTGGGCAAGCAATTGAGATGATAACTGGGTTAAAACTGAGCAAGGGAGCTGGAACTTGGCATGAGTGCCAGACAGAATTTTGCATGAGTATCAGGTTGATGCTTGGCCCACTAAAACTTGGTGTGGGTGTCAGGCTGAAGCTGGGCCTGGCTCATGAGGGAACGGTTTAAGCAGCAGATGGTATGATTCCGATAGAGTATGGAATACTTTGTGGCATGGTTCAGGCATATCATGGCCTGATTCATGGATAAAAGGTCATAATGTGTCTCTGGCATATGAACTTTGACCATTGTAGAAACAGGGAATGGTTTATGAGATGAGGCTTTGAGCCCACAACCTTGCTGGTCTGGTGAGCACTGAGAACGTGAACCTCTCTGAGAACGTGAACCCGGATTCTCTCTTTCACCCCATTTTGTAGAACTGGTTCTGGAGAAGAAATCCATCGGGTCCATCAATGTTCACACGCTTCCAGTCTTGAGCTTAGGGGAAACTTATCATGCTGACAGCCTGCATAGTAGTCACAACTTCACACTTCTTGTGTTTGTCTGCTGCATCCTTGTGTACTGTCACAGATTGGTGAGGAGCAAAATGTACTAGCAGGCAAATGTACATCTTAGATAAAAATACAAAATACAGTATGGTCAAATCTTGGCAATGAACAGAAAGTAAAAATTAACTTATGATGATAATAATGTAGGAACATCTAGTTATATTAACTTCAGTGTAGCTCAGGGAAACACCGGAAGTGTCCACGGTTTGGATTGCTGGAAAAAACCCAACATGGATAGAGCCCAAACCTAAAACATGAAGTGAGAAGCTGAGTGAGTTAACCAACTAGTGTCTTCATACAGAGGTTATGAAAGGTTCTACTGTCTATCTAAGTTACTTATGCTGGTATAAATGTTTCCTATATGTCTGTTTAGATGCTTGCATACTGTACATGTTTTTATGCATGTACTGTATATATCCATGCATGCAAATATGTTCATACTGTATATTTAAAATAAGGGTCGAAACATGACAACGAGAGTGCTCCAGGCGTTTGACACCTTGGACAATCGCTCCAAAAGCACACTGGATAGATTTGCCAAGGTAATATATCTCTTGTAGGTTTTGACAGTTTTATTATGATGTATTGTGGTGTGACTGACCGTTCGTGGAACATACTCTATCTGTTATCAAACTCTCTCAGGTTGTATAATAAGGCAGAAGCACTTCGTATCTCATGGGAACTGTGTCTGCTACAAACTTTGCACTGATACTGTATTTATTTAATGTTAACAATTATAAAATGTGGTGGTCTGGGTGGTTTGGAGAAAAGACCACAACCAAACTGCTATCTACTTTTATGTTAACTTCCTATGTGGCACTTTTCTGTTAAATATTTTGCCAAAACGCATTATTTTACAGGGCTTATAGTATTATATGCTTATAAAAAAGGTAAATATTGTAAACACCTAAAACAAATTCCAAGGGCAATGGTGGCTCATTGGTAGGTTTCTTGCCCGCCATGCAGAAGGATGGGGTTTTGATTCCCAATCAATGCCCAAACCCTAGCCACTGGATGCAGTGCTGGTCCCAAGCCCAGATACGAAGGTATCCGGTGTAAAAACCCGTGCCTAGTTGTTGTGCGACACCTCTACGGAAGCAACAACCTGAAAAAAAAAAAATCCTATTCTTTCTTTCAGAAAAATTACCAGCTGACACAAACATCAACACATTGCTGTGCCCTTGGTAGGCCTGCTACAGCACTGGGTCTGCATTATGAATTCCGTGCCATGAAAAAAACCCCAAAGCAAACAAAGACATTATTAATGAAGAACAAGATCTACTTTATAAACGACTAAGGTAAGGTTATTAAACACTACAACCACTGAAGGTTAAAGTTAATGCATTATCAAAACTAACTATTGTGATCAGACTTTTGCTCCCAATTTCTAGTCAAATCCTTAGTATTCCACCAGTGTGAAATGAACAGGAAGTGCCAGAAATCACTTGATGTGTCCCATTTAGGAAGGCTTTATCAGTGGCAGACAGCATGCAAAGCAATTCCTGCAGCAAATCTGTCGAAGCTGGTAGCCGAGTGGTGATGTATCCTGAAACATATGCAAAAAAAGTCATCACCAAGACATTTTATGTCCAGAGGTAAGGTGTGCACTTAGATAAGGTATAATCTCAACCTAAAAGTGTTACATTTATGGAAATACTGATAAAAAATTGATAAATACTGGTAAAAACCATGTAGTCTGGTTTATACTCTATACTAAGATGTTATATGTTTTAAAACAAAATGCATGGCCATTATCATTTGAATTCACACTTTAGAGAGATGAAAAACTTTAGGAAAACTTTATAACATAAATCGAGAGAGAGAGATCAGCCATAACGCCACTGCAAGGTGTATTGCATAACATTAATTATCAGTTATATACCAGTAAACTGGTAACAGGATCATGGGCACCCAACGCCCATCTACGCCAGTGGGAAACAAAGGCTAGTCCACCCGCCCCAATCTCACAAAAAAAAACATTGCAGCACAAATTGATGATTAAAAAGGAACCAGAACACCCAGCGCACAGCAGCCCGCCATGCTCGGTGCCCAACTGTCACTGATCCCAAGGCCACTGACGCAGCCTCCAAACATCATAGAATGCCAATCCAAGCAAGTACCCATGAACAAATCACTGAACAAAAAAGTCTGAGCCACGGAGTCCCCACCCCGTAGCCCACAGCACTGAAAGGGTCTGCTCCCAATAGCCTAGTGCCAGCCACCACAACACTCAACCCTCAGAAGCCCTGTTGAGCCACGATCCAAGGGGTCAGAGCCACCCAGATTGTACAAGGGCAACCTTAAACTTAGGTGTATTATCCAAATATTTTTACTTAAATTATTATTGTATTTGTGGCGCATCATGAAATATATGAGGCATTGTGTCCCCCTCTCTGCTTCACCCACACACACACACACACACACACACACACACACACACACACACACACAAAAGGCGAAAGAGAGAGTGTGTAAACCGGCACAGTGTCAAATTACACACGCACAGACACATAGCACACACACTCCGCAGCGCAAAAGAGAGAAACACACACACACACACACACACACACACACAGCGCCTGCGCGCATAAACGGAAACACTTATCTGTCTGGATTTACTGTACTTTTTTTAAAGGTAAAGTGCAGGTTAATTTGTTTTATTTTTACTTTATATTTTGTGTTAATTATTTTTATGTATTTATTTTTTTGGGCTGAGGAATGAATAATTTAAATTTCCATTAGTTCCTATGGGAAAATTTGCTTTGATTTATGGAATATGAGCCTGCTTGATTACGATTATGCTCGTAGTCCAAGGTTCCACTGTACTATACTATATCTAATCAAGTTAAAAAATATATTTTTTCAATGTACGTTTAACTTTCTTTGCTGTTCTTTTTTAAAAGCGAGGAAGAGGAAGGACTACGTTTCATATGGTTATGCAATAGAGTTGCATATTCACCACTTTATTCTTTATTTTATTATGTATGATTTATATACACTCACTGGCCACTGAGTACAGTGAACTCAGTGTCATGTTCGAGAAACCAGTTTGAGATGATTAAGATGATGACAAGACGTGTTATCCTAACCATGGATGACAACAATACTCAGGTAGGCTGTGGAATCTAATCAAAGCTCAATTGGTACCACGGGATACAAAGCGTGCCCGGAAAATCTCCCCCACACTGTTACACCACCACCAGCCTGAAGCATTGATACAAGGCAGGATGGATCCATGCTTACATGTTGTTTATACCAAATTCTGACTGTTACCAACTGCCCCAGAAACATTTTTTTTTCTCTAATCTTCTCTTGTTCAGTTCTGGTTATCCCATGCAAATTGTAGACTCACTTTCCCTGTCCTCTGTGGTCTTCTGCTGCTGTAGTCCATCTGCTTTATGGTTGGTCATGTTGATGCTTTGTGTCATACCTGATTATTGAAATGAGACTTTATTTGTGTTAATGTTGCCATTCTATCATCTTATCCCAGTCCGCCCATTCTCCTCTGCCCTCTGGTATCAACAAGGCTTTTTTTGCCCACAAAACCTGAATATTTTCTCTTTTTTAAGCCATTCCCTGTAAACCCTGGAGATGGTTGTGCACAAAACTCCCAGTAGATCAGCAGTCTTGGAAATACTCAGACCAGCCCAACAACCATGCCATGTTTAAAACTACTTAAATCATTTTTCTTCCCCCAATATGATTCTCAGTTTGAACGTCAGCAGATTGTCTCGATCATGTCTACATGCCTAAATGCATTGAGCTGCTTTCATTTCATTGGCTGATTAGATCACATGCTTGCATTACCAAGCAGTTTAACAGGGGTACCTAATAAAATGACCTGTGAGTGTAGCTTGTGGTGCAACGCTTTCTGCAGTATGACAGAATGCATGACTAATGCGTGAAAATACAAACCCAGTGTGGGGTGATACAATAAATACACACGACATTGCATGAGAAAACAGACAGGAAAACAAAACAATATTGGATAGAAAATAATCTATACTTAACTCTATAGACACACATCACTCTACCCTATTGTGCATCTGTGTAGAAAATAAAATGTAAAAAAGATGTATAGGAGTTGTGACAGTAAAAAGTGTCTTATGATCCTTGACATGATGGACAGGTCATCCACGGCATGCTGATGGACTTCTTGAATTGATCAACATGATGTTCCTTGTGCTTCTGGTTTAGCAGCCTGGGGACGAACTTGGCAGCAACACGGCACATGTTCAAATCCCACGTGAGATAACGGCAGCAATGTTGGTGATTGTTCTCCAACAATCTTCATGCACTAGTTGCTGAATGGGTTTAACATTTTCGTTGAAGATCTTCCTGATCTCTAGTCATCTTCCAGTGATTGTCTTTCACTCTTAAATCGCACTTGCCACTCAAAACATGTTGAATGACTTGCCCTGTTTTACGAAGAATTTCACATTCTAACTTGCATGATGAAATAGCAGACGTGGTACAATAATGCACGTGGTCCAAACGGCACCAGTTGCACGCTTTCCAATATACACAGGACCATGTCTTTTGGCACACTGACATTCTGGTGTCAGGAGAAGAGAAAAGGTGTATAGCTAGCTGTGTACAATTTGTGATGTCATATGCATATGAGCAATATATAAAACATCAACATGCAAGAAAAAAATAGTCCTAGATTTTTCTTGCACATGAAGAAACTTGTCAAAATGGCAGAATGTGCTACAACAAACAATATTAAAGGCTGGTTGAGTTAACAGTCATGATGATTTACTGATTAATAAAGGCCAGAAATAGTGACTCATAGGTCACAAGGAACTGCATGAAAAAGTCTTATCAGTTTTAGGAAATGTTTTCTGATTAATGCACTGTAGACAAAATCTGCCCACATATCCAGCTGAATCAATCCTGCAGTTAGTAATCATTACACCGGTAAGGTCAAAGTTACATCCCACATTTTTGGAAAGATAAGATAATTGTACTTTCAATTTTTAATTTTTGGTTAATCACGAAAGGCTTTGCGAGTTCAGGAAAGCACCAAGAGATTTTTGAGCGATTTTCATTAATCGTCCTTCAAACCGAAAGGTCAGGAGATTTAAAGAAAAACTGTTTAAAATCACTAGGTGCTTTTTTTCCATCTCCAGGGATAAACCTACTTAATTTTACTTATTATTAATATAATTTATAATAGACCAGTCAGACTAGCAATGACTTGTATGAGTGTTATGATTTTAATCATGTGTTTTGCATTAACTTTTTTATTCCTACAAATGCTCTTTCTAATACTATTGTAATAATAATAATAATAATAATAATAATAATAATAAATTATTAAAAAACCAAAAGCCTTTTTGTGAGGTTAGGAAATTTCATCTTCTGCATTGTGATTGGTTAGAAGAATTCAGACTTATTTGCGATTGGTTAGAAACCTTGGTTAGGAACGTTTTAATTATTAAACCTTGTTCTCATTGATGTAGAATTCACTCTTCTTCTATAGCGCTTTATCCTGTATTCAGGGTCGTGGGGGGCCTGGAGCCTATCCCAGGAGACTTAGGGTACGCAGTGGGGAATACCCTGGATGGGGTGCCAATCCATTGCAGGGCACACACACACACACACACACACACACACACACACACACATACACACACACAATTAGGCGATTAGCCTAATCTTCGAGTCTTTGGACTATGAGAGGGAACTGAAATACACTGAAAGCCCACCAAGCACGGGGTGAACATACAAACTCCATGCACACAGACCCCAAGTCGGGAATCGAACCCGGACCCTGGTGGTGTGAGGCTACAGTGCTAACAACTATGCCTATATTATCCTATACTGTATATCTATTAGCTTGTATAAGGTTAAAAAATCCCACCTTATGTGTTATCATTGGTTAGAAAAATTTGGCTTTGGCTTTGATTGGTTACAGACCTACACCATAAAGGCGGGACTTAAATTGTTGTGTTTTTAATGCAGTTTAAATGAGCTGGCGGTATATGAGTCACTTTGTGTTTTGTAAAATCTTGCAATAAAATGAATAATTTTTTAAATCGTAATTTTTTTTTTATACGTTTTTTTCCCCTTTCATGTCTCTTTAGTGCTCAGTAATACTGAATCATGCACAATCCGGTTACACAGGCACTAAATAAGGACACTTGCACAAAAACAGATTTGCATATCTGTAAAAACATTTTCAGCTCAGTTTCAGGTTTCGTTGATTGATTTATGCATGACGGAATGAATGGTATGAAATTTTTTTTCTAAAGAGGTTCCTCGTTTCTGTATCATGTGCTGTAAAGTGTCGTCTTTCACAGAGTGTAGTATTTATCCCATGCAACAGCTTTCAAATGTTGATGTCTAACCACAAGTCTTTTTAAAAACTTATTCTTTCTTTTTTTCTAGTTTTTACAGAAAGCCAGTGAAACATGATTCGGAGTATGGAGGAAAAACAAACAGGAGAATGCCTACACAGTCGTAGGCCATACACCCAGCCTGGGGTCAAGTCGAAGAAGACAGGCATTAAATGTGTCGGCATGTGCATGCTCAAGGTTGATGGAAAGGTGATTAGATCACCAGATAACACCCGGCTTCCTCTCCATTATCACGATAAAGCCCCTTCTTTATGTGCATCTAGACATACCGACAAAGCTCTCATGTCTAAACAGAATGCTTTATCTCCTTGTGTTGGCCCTGTGATTAATGGAATGAACCCCAATCAAACCTGTGATTCTAGAAAAACCTCAGCCTTCTCCAAGCCACTGCCTGCTTCCCCGAGGAGAGGCTTAAGTGGCAGCGCGCACACTTCAACCAGACTATCTCAGTGGAGCAGCTTAAAAAACAAAACAGATTTCCTGACAATCTCCAGACCACTAAAGTCAGACCACAGTCAGAACGACGTGAGCTGTATTACGACCGATTCAGAATGGAAACTGGCACAAACAAGCAAGAGTAACATCCTGACTATCTGGATTAAAGCCTCGTTCAGAACTTAAGACTTCTATGTTGCAATTACATTTAACAAACAGTGTAACCTCTGCACATGTCCAAACCATCTTAATCTAGCCCATTTACCTCAATCATATCTGCTAGCTCTCTCCCTTCACCAGTCATAGTGCCAACATTCAAAGTTCCTATGTCTACCCTTTATTATTTCCTTCTCTCTGGACATGTCTGCTCCCTCTCTTTCTCTTCTTTTTCCGGTTAACAGTATCCCAATTTCCACAGATATCCTACGTTCCAGTGGTACCCAAGGTGGTCGTTGTTAACCCGGGCCTCCCGATCGGGATATTGATTTGGTGCCTATGTTTTACCCCCCTTCCTGATGCAACCGTCCCGTCCTTATTTATTCAGGCTTGGGATCGTCGTAAACTGTCAATTTTTCAAAAAGTCTTCGTTATTAGATTGATGTTTTCTGTGTATGTATACATTTCTGGAAGGAGTCTCCAGTGTCACTGTTTTTTTTTTTTAAATGGGCAAGATTATCTCCATCAGAAGGAACATTGCATTATCTCGTAGCAAACCTTAGTTTCCACAGGTGGTTATATCTTATTCGTTGCTACTGTAGCTGTTCATTCATTTCATTGCTAGGGGTGTTTAAGTCAAACTGGGACGTGATCACAGTTATGTGTAAAACTACCTTTTTCCCCCTATATAACCCCTTTCTAAAATAACTATCGTCCAATATCCAACCTTCCCTTCCTGAGCAAAATTTTGGAAAGAGCAGTGGCCGCCCAACTCCAACAGCATATGTCCCACCATGAGCTTTTTGAACCTCTACAATCTGGTTTCAGAGCCCACCACAGTACAGAGACTGCCCTTGTCAAAATCACAACCGACCTCCTTACTGCTGCTGACAATGGCCTCATTACCATCCTCATCTTACTGGACCTCTCAGCAGCTTTTGACACAGTCTCACACTCCATCCTCTTAACACGGCTTTCAGAGTTCACTGGACTATCAGATACAGCACTTTCTTGGTTTCAGTCATATTTATCAAACCGGCAACAATACGTCACCCTGAAAGATTCACACTCCACAACAACAACAATCAACCATGGGGTCCCCCAGGGATCTGTGCTTGGCCCCCTTCTCTTTACCATATACATGCTCCCTCTAGGACAAATTATCCGCTCTCATGGACTCAGTTTTCATTGTTACGCTGACGACATACAACTGTACATCAGCACTAAACCCTCTGCCCAACTCCCCCCAATGCCTCTCGTCCACTGCTTGCAAGATATTAAAACCTGGATGACCACCAATCTTCTCAAACTAAACAGCAGCAAAACGGAGCTCATGGTGGTGGCACAGGCACCACTGCTTAGGAAGGTTGCGGACCTCCACCTGGATGTGGATGGCTGTTCCATCACTCCATCCCCTGAAGTCTGCAATCTGGGCATCATCCTGGATCCTACCCTATCATTTCAGTCCCAAGTCAAAAGAATGACCAAATCTGCCTTCTATCACCTAAGGAATATCTCCAGACTTAGGCCCTCACTCTCTGTTTCAGTAACAGAGACCCTCATCCACTCTTTCATCTCCTCCCGTCTGGACTACTGCAATGCCATCTTGTCAGGTCTGCCAAACAAAACCCTGGATAGACTGCAATACGTCCAGAATGCTGCTGCAAGGGTTCTAACAGGCACTAGGCCCTGGCACCACGTCACTCCCATTCTCAAACAGCTTCACTGGCTCCCCATCAAATCCCGCATTAGCTACAAAGTCCTCCTCCTCACCTACAAATCTCTCCACGGACTGGCTCCCCACTACCTTACTGACCTCCTCCACCCCTACACCCCCCTAAGGTCCCTGCGGTCCTCTTCCAAGGGTCAGCTGATCGTCCCCCGCAGCAGACTCAAAACCTTTGGCGACAGAGCTTTTAATGTAACTGCCCCCACCCTCTGGAACAAGCTACCCCTTCATGTCCAATGTGCCCCTTCACTACCCCTGTTTAAAAAGTACCTCAAAACTCATCTCTTCACAGAGGCCTTTGGCCCCTAGTTCCCGCCCCTCCCCCCTTACATGCTTACATTACACACGCCTTATTCTGTAAAGCGACCTTGGGTATTTTGAAAGGCGCTATATAAATCTGAGATATTATTATTATTATTACAGTAACGCACTTATCCCAGTGTTTTGTGCTTGGATACCATCAAGATAGATTTCTCAGTCAGGATCAGATTACCTACTTCACATCTGAAACACTGGCCTCCCAGGTACTCTTTAAATGGACCAAACATGTGGAAATGACTTGAAGCGAGGTCAGGACTGTACAGGGGATGTGATAATAACTCCCAGACGAATTCCTGTAATGTGAAACTGGGTGTTTGTAAATGATTCTGTGTGTACACTTCCCACAGGCGTTTCTTTCACAATTAAAGACAAGTAATCCATTGATTTTCAAGGATCAGACATTCCACCCACTGAATGTTTACAGGAACGACTGCAGTGGGCTCTGAGCCACCTCGGACCAGAACGTCATTCACAGACGAATGAAGTGAGAAATGTTTAAGACAATTTGAGGAAATGAGTGCATACAGCATAAGAAGTAATGTTCTTCAGATGTTCCAAAAGATTTTATTTAATTCAAATATAAGGGCATTACAAAAGTATAAGATACTGGTGTCTAAGAGAAATATAACACTTAGTTTGTGAGTTATTGGAAATCACTCACCATGCTATATCTGATTATTTTCTTATGAAGTCACTCCCCCCTAGAGCCTACCCCAAGTGTTTCCAATGTCTAAATGTAAATGTGACCGCAAAACAATTTCTGCTATCCGTTATCACCCAGATGAGGATGGGTTCCCTGTAGAGTCTGGTTCCGCTCAAGGTTTCTTCTTATTTACATTTCAGAGAGTTTTTCCTTTCTTTGCCACCATCGCTCCCTTGGCTTGCTCATCAGGGTTATTTGATTCATACATATCTTCTCACAATTTTTACACATTTCTATAATTTCTTTTGATTCCATTGTTGACCGTTGTTAAAAGAAATTCAACTGTAGTCCAAGGACAGACCGTGAAGGCTAACGATGAATACCATTGTATTTATTCCCATTAACAACACTACAGGCAATTTGGGAATGCCAATTAGCTTAATCCATATATCTTTGGACCGTGGGAGGAAACCCACCAAGCACGTGGAGAACATCCAAACTCCAGACCGTGTTGACCTGCGGTGGGAATTAAACCCTGACCCTGCAGGATCAAAACACACCGCCACAACAATTTGGGAACACCAATTAGCCTAATCTGCACATTTTAGGACTTTTGGGAGGAAACCGGAGTACCTGGAGGAAACCCACCAAACACATGGAGAACATCCCAACTCACAGCCCCACAGACAACAAGGCTGGAATCGAACCCTTGACCCTGGAGGTGTGAGGCCACACTAATGCTACCCACTAACTAAGTGTTTTGTTATATTATTTTACTTATTAAGACGTCATTTAATCCGCGATTTGTGCATAAACATAGCATACAAACTCCATTCATTAACTGTAATATTACAGTGTATTCAGTCAAGAAGGCTATTTATGTCTCATATTGTAACCTCTAGGTGGCGACAGAGCGCATCATCTATTTTGGTGCGGCTGAATCTCAAACGGCGGTGTTTAAGTGCACTACTTATGCGGCGGTAACTCTAACCCCTCCCTGCACCCTAGGTAGTGAGTGAGCGGCTTGTGCGCGAGGTGTTTTTAAACGCGGCCTAGTGAGCAGTGGTCACGTGACAAAATGCAGCCTGAGGGGAAAAACATGGCGGAAGTTGGGAGACGTCAGCGCGGAGAGAGTGAGCGCGAGAGAGAGAGCGAGAGAGAGCGCGCGCGCGAGAGAGAGGGGTAACGGGATGTGAGGAGAGAGAGTGAATGTGTGAGTGTGTGTGAGAGAGAGAGAGAGAGAGTGTGTGTGTGTGTGTGTGTGTGTGAGAGAGAGAGACTCCGGGATGGCGGATGAAACCCTGACGCTGGTAATAAAGCTGCTCGCTGCGGTTTTTTACGGCGTGAGCTCCTTCCTCATAGTGGTGATAAACAAAAGCGTCCTGACCAACTACAGGTAAGAGGACTGGGACAGACTGGGAGAGACTGGGAGAGGGTGACTGGGAGTGGGAGTCGGGGTGGGGGTGTAAACTTTTAGCTTGCATCCAGATTCACGCTACAGTTCACTTATCACCATGGCAACACAATCCAGCATCTCTACACCTGGATTTGTTCCTGTCTTCAGCTTTAACTTTAACTTAATAAGCGACAAAAGTATCCTGGCATCATGTCAGTCCCATTCAAAGACTTACTTATAAAATGAATCGTGACACAAGGATCCAAGACACAAGTCCAACTTGTTTCTTATTTACGAAAGCTCTCATTGAGAAAACACTACAGCTACAGGTCCGAGTCAGGGTTCGAGTCTTTACCTTTAGAGACAGGGGACGAGTCAGACAGGTCCGGAGTGCAGAGGAGGTCTGGATCACTGATATTTTCCTGATATGTACGTTGAAACACACTACATTGTCCTGGATTGGAATACTTTACGATTCCTTTGTGACATCACGTACCGTGATTACCTACAAAATTTCTTTGCAATAGCTATGAAATGATTACAAGGCTTTGTTACGGACCGTTTAACACATAAACAGTTTATGTACTTACACATTCTTTATAATCTATTACAGAGTTCCTACAAAACCTTGTGAAACGCTATCTGTTTTATACCATCAATTTGGATATTCATGTTTATATATATATATATGTATATGTGTATATATTATATTTATTTATTTACTCCTCGGACTCCACAAGCTTTGAACCGACCATGTGCTTTCAGTACAAACGTCCCTCTGCGCTGTTACAGTGTGCTGTTCAGTAGTTTAATGCACAACGCTTGGATTTGGCCATTTAAGCAAACATGCCTCCTTTGCTGTATGAGAGTTTTTTTTTTCTTTTCTTCCTTTTATGAGCGCTCCAGTGGTGAGAGATCAAAGCTGTCCATGTCAGCACTAAACAAGGAATTCGATGTATTTTTTGGACACCGTTACAAAGAGGCACCCCCAAACCGCCACAACCCATCTTTGAGATTGTAACTTATAAACAGTAACATTTTTTTTCTGGCATGGTTTATTTTTTTAATAACTTTCATGGAGTTTCTCGAACTGTGTTGCGCTGTACCAAGCCGTGGTGACCGTCCAAAAAACTAACATCTTTTATATCGCATAGTTCTTTTAACAAAAAGACTGAAAATGAATTTTAGAAAATACACTTTAGACATTAAAACTTTCTGTATTTTGATAGTACCTGTTTTTATATATGTTTCGACAAACATTAATATACAGTATAAGTAACATAAAAAAAAGAATGATAACAATGAACAGTGGAACTCAGGAAAGCAGATCAGACTTCACTTCTTTCTCTCATCTGTCAGTCAGGAATCTGTCGGGAATCTGACGCCACACCAGGCACAGACTCACTAAACCTTGACAGGCGGAAGACTGCATAAAGGTTTTTTGTTTTTGTTTTTTGTTTTTTTCACCTAATCTTAAACAGTCCTGTTTTAGTGAGTGTGTGCCCAGTGTGGTGTCTGGTTTCCTGCTCTTCACTTTGAAAAGAGGAACAGAAGTGAAACCTGATATGTCTTCTCCTGTCGTAGCTCATCCACCTCCAGCTGTAATGTTTTATGTGTACGAGGTGCTTTTTTGCTCACCACGGTTGTAAAGAGTGATTATTTAGGTCCTGTTTGCTTTGGACCTTGAACCGATCTGGTCATTTTGCTTTTGATCTCTTTTATTAACAAGGTTAATATTAATTAACAACACACACACACACACAGTTGTCTTTCATTGGATGCTTTTGCGTTTTTCACATTATTCTGACCTAACTCAAACCAGCTTTTCAACAATTATGTAATCAATGATGTACCGACAATGCTAACCACTACACCACGTTTGCAAAACCCATCAAGCACCATGATGAAACTGGCTCTCATGAAGACCTTTCCAGGAAAGTAAGACATAAACTTATCTCTGCTGCAGAGGAGTTTAAAGTTAACTAACCAGATTCGGAAACCTCAGATTAGAGGCGTAATAAAGGCTTTACAGAGCATAAGTAGCAGATACATCTCCATATTAACTGTAAAGGCGATTATTGTATATTTTGCCTTCAGCATCGTTTTACTGATTAGAGAGATAAAAATCAGGAACAATCATGAAATTAGAAAGTGATCTCAAACTTTTGAGCGAGAGTGTGTCAAAAATGTAAAAAAAAGAACTGTCTAAAGGTAATTTATTTGTTTTTTAATCTCCAGGTTTCCTTCATCGATATGTCTTGGCATCGGGCAGGTAAGACTCATTTCCTCCTACGGTTAATTTCCCTCGTCGATGGTGATGTAGTTAAACATCCTGCTGGTCGCTGTGTTAATGACAGATGTTAGCCACAGTGTTGGTGCTGTGGTCCGGAAAGGCCCTGCGGGTGATCTCCTTCCCCAGTTGGGAGCTCAATATCGTCAGCAAGGTAAGCACACTTCACACACACACGCATCAAACGTGTACACATAGTGCTTATTCACACTGCCGAAACAGTTTTACAGCAAAGTTTTTTTACAGCAAAAAATAGTGTTGGGGGAAAAAGTCTTGATGCACTCCTTGTGGATTTCAATTACAAAGAGCCAGATGATAACTAATGATCAGGACGGTGATATACTATACTATATATAGATATACAACGGCACTATAGTATACTGCTGATAATAAGTGTTGAGTGTTTAGAACAGACGAGACAGGTAATGAGGTCGCTGCTGAGGTTGTTACAAAAAACAGTTTTTAAATTGTCTTTAGTCACTTTGCAGCCTGTTACAGTAAAACATTTGTTACCATTTCTATAATTTAATATACATAATTTAATTAAATTTCATAAGAAGAAATAAGAAGTAGCTCTAGACTTTTGCAAAAAACTCTAGCTGAACAGCATAGCGGGGGAAAAATTTAACTAAAGTAAAAATGGACCATGGATAAAGTTTAAACAACAAAAGTGCATCATACAAAAATGCTTAATGTTGTTCATTGTGACTGGGGTATTCGTTGCCCAGCAGGTAAGTGTACAGTACCCAGTTACAGTCCTGTACATACCGTAGAGTTATAAGATATCTAATATAGTATAATATAGTTATTAAAGTTATTAGATATAGAGATTAATACTGAGAGCATTTGTTCCATTTGATGGCAAGTGAGTCATTTTTTCCCCTTTTTTTTTTCACCAGTCTTGCATTTGAACTGGAGTAGTCGAGAAAGGCAAAGAGGGAGTGGTGGATTACAAGGCACAAAGTATTTGTTTTTCCCCCCAGACACCTTGTCTAAGACTTGAAAATGAAGAGCATTTTTTAATAGAAAATTGAAGACTGGAATTTCTTTTTTTTTCCGGTATAATGACGTAATAATGAAGTATTGCAGTTAGTGTCTCACAGTATTAACACACATGCCAGAAAACATATCCGTGTGTGTGTGAGTGAACATGTATATAAACCGAAGCAAACAAGATCATCAAATAATTCCTTTTAAAAGCTACTTTTGGGAGCACCGTCTCAATAAAATGTCAAAAATGATCACATTGTTGTTTTTAGCTGAAAGAATGCACGAGAGAGTGGCTGTGCAGAGGGAAAAAATAATAATGCCAGTGTGCTTGGTCAAAAATAGATAAGGGTAGTTCCAGTCAGCAGTTCAATGTGTCATGCCAGATTTTCTGAAAAGTTTCAGTCAGTCAGTCATTCAGTCAAGCATCCATGACCGATTGTAAATAATTTTTTTTTTTTTTTTTTTTTTTTAAATCTGAGTGGCAGTGTAGTGTATTTCCCCCCCTCCCCCCCTAAACACATCATGGCTTTAATAATCACGTACAGTCTGACTGAAATAACAACTTCACTAACTGTTCGTCATTTGCAACGCATGTGAGGCGTGTGGTGATTAAACAGCTCTCCATATGAGAGACGACTTTTCACCCAGTCGCAGCAAGCGACTCACTCTTGTGCTTGAATACCATCGCTGTCAATGTAAACATTTGCATTCCACTTCTAAACTAGCAGGTTATTGCGCTTAATTTTAAATAATGTCACCGCCTTGCATTGTTTTGGAGCTACTAAACTGGGTGCATGCACCATCCTTTATTTTGTGAATGAAGTGCAGATAAAGTTATGTGATTTAAGCCTTTATTGTTGTGATAATTAAAGGCAACATTTAATAATTGGTATGAGATAATTTGGTTGGTATTACAAAGGAATTAAATTATGTGTGTTTAATAATAAATGTAATTAAATATAATTATAGTAAAAAATATTTTAGACTGGTATATTTCAGTCTGTTTAAAACATGTTTAGAGAGGGAAAAAAATGTCTTAGCTATTTCTGTCTGAATATCTTGGAAATCCATACCTGCATACTTTTCATGCTGTTGTGTGTGTGTGTAATAGCCAGTGTGTATGATAAAGTAGAGTGACGATATATAAAATGTTCATATTATTATATACAGTGTTGGATTATACATTAAAACCTGGGATTGCGAGTAACGCGGTTTGCGAGTGTTTTCGCAAAAAGAGCAAAGATTTTATTTATAAATTTTTACTTGGAAAACAAACAAGTTTTGGTTTAAGAGTACCGAGTGTCATGTATCACGCATGCGCTTCTTGTTTTGTTCTGGTATAATCAACATCAAACACCATGACACGTGAACAGGGCCGCTGGCATGGCACGTATTATTTCAGACATTTTGAGACCAATACATTTTCTGTTAGTCTTTAGTAGATTCTTCTTATTAAAAAAATCAAAACTGTTTTTTATTTCTCTCTCTCTTTTTCAGACCTTTCCCCTACCTCTTCTGTACGTAGGCAATCAAGTAACCGGACTGTTTGGAACGAAAAGGCTAAAGTATGATTTTTTTTCACCAGACACATTCTAATACAGTGTGTGTGTGTTATTAGATAAGATTGTCATTATCTCTGTGATGGAAGTTTGTGTCCCTGCTTTGTGTATTTTATCACTACTGTTTTCATTTATTTATTTTTTTAATTCATATATTATTTATTTGTTTATTTTTTATTTACCTGGCCTGGAGTTTTGTCCAGTTCCTATTTTATTTCTTTCCAAGAACAATAAATCAAATTCAAATTTAATTTTTTTATTTATTATTTATCTTAATTAACAGCAAAGACAAATTTGTCATTTTCCTTTAATTAAAAACGGAATAAATTTTTTTATGAATCCTCGATTCTTAAATATACTTTACATTTCCTCCAGACCTGCACAAGGTTATAGGACTTTCTCCAATTTTTTATTTTTATTTCTGGTACAAATTATATTCCACTGAAAATGAAAATCCATAGAAATCTCTCACCGGCACGTCTCTGTCACGTGATGCTCGTATCTTCTTGAACTGGCCGGAAAGCGCAAGGTTTTGTTATTTCGATTTTGGTTTTGTTATTTTGTTTTCAAATTTTTCATTTTACAAATAATTATAGTAATTGGGCCGAAATAAAGTGCAAATAAAGTGATTGGGTAGTCGCGCTACTCATCACTGAGATGTTCATAGATGTTCATGTGCGATCGCCACAGAATCGGTTATCAGATAAAAATAGTCATGGCCAATCAAGTTTAAAAAACAGTCACTGGTCTATTGATCGATGCATCTTTACTTAAACCCCAGTAATAGTCGTTGAGACAGTAAGATCAGATTTAAGCAAAAACTGAATGAACAATAGTGTTTTGTAATGTAGAGGTTACTGTGTGACTCTCGACTCTGTTAAAAAGTGTGTGTCTTGTTTAGCAGCATCCTGGATTTAATTAATGATTCCATTGTATTTCTCCGTCCCCAGTTTGCCGATGTTTACAGTGTTAAGAAGGTTTTCCATTCTCTTCACAATGCTCGCCGAGGGCTTCTTGTTAAAGTGAGTGAATAATAAACAACGAAGAATTGTACTAATACCGTCTCAGTAAAGATAACAGATGTGTTCTTTCTTTGTTAAAAACATGGTCATGGTCGTGTTTTCCTAATGTTCTTTCAGGAAGAAATTCTCATGGCCAGTTCAGCTCACTGTGTTCACAATGATCTTTGGGGCTTTTGTGGCTGCAAGGTAAACCTCTCAGCTGAGATAATTACACTATACATGTTCACTATATAAACTAAATAAACGGCCCATGTCTGTTTTGTTAGAGGCGGCTTTAGGTTATATTGCAGTTATAACAGGACATAACACTTCTGTTACAAATAATAAATAAATAAATAAATAAATAAATACAGTCAAGCCCGAAATTATTCATACCCCTGGCGATTTTTTGACTTAGTTACTTTTATTCAACCAGCAAGTTTTTTCCTGATTAGAAATGACGCTGGCATCTCCCAGAAGATAATAAGACAATGTACAAGAGGAATCATTGTGGGAAAAAAAAATACTTATCTTTTATTTACATTTAAACAAAAAGTGGCATGCCCAAAATTATTCTTACACTTTACAATAATCAATAGAAAAGCCCTTTTTGGCTATTACAGCAATTAAACACTTCCTATAGTTTCCTCCACAGATCCTCAGTTGAATTAAAACTGTTAATCGAGTTCAAATGATTATAAAAAAAATTTGGATAAAAGATCTGATAAAATTGCACCAAAATAATATTAAAGGTAATTTTTTCACGCTATATATAGTGCAATTCCAGCATACTGCCATTGCCTATTTGGGAGTGTGTATGAAAATGCTGAGGGTGTTTTTTTATTAGCTTGTTAACTCATAGAATTTGTTCTGGCACTCTCGCCACACACTCTCAATGTCTGTAGCACTTTCAGATTTTCGAACCCTCGACTGATAGCGTGCCTCAGACGCTTTCTCCGTTTTTATTGCCGCGTGTCATTGACATTTTGATGTTCTGTAAATACTTCACTCCGTCTCTGAGCTTTAATTAACTGTGTGTCCCACTTCTGTTTTGTCCAGTGCCGACTTGTCGTTTGACCTACAGGGTTATGTGTTCATCTTAATGAATGACGTCTTAACTGCTGCTAATGGAGCCTTTGTGAAACAGAAGCTGGACTCTAAGGTAAGATGGGGGTCAATGCCCTGGAAAAACGCTTTTCAGGCTTCATCAGAAAAACTAAGATTATTTTAAATAGACTATAATGTGCTTGAAAAAAGTTTGAAAATGAATAATATAAATATTAATATGTTGATACTAATCCGGACTGTTTATGTTGTGTAGGACATTTAAAAAAAATAGCTGTTTTATTTTCATTTTATTTCACTTTTTTTTTTTTACATTTAGTGCTGCCTGATTTTAGCCAGCTATATTTCTCAGGGTAGTTTATATACTGTACTTAATTATGTGTAAAACAGTGTGTATGATTTTGCACGATTATATGCATGCATACTACATGCAAAATCTGAACCTTATAATAAATATTGGTAATGCTGATATTGGATTATCAACTTTGGGGTTGTAACTGATGTTGCAAGTGTCAATCGATTATTTTCTTACAACAGCACACCGCTGAGTGCTTTATTTCTTATAACTTATATGAAATATGGTATGTCACTGAGTCTAATGATGCTTGCTAGAGGTTTTTTGTGCTCTAAAAGGAAAGTTTTTTGTGCTCTGCTACTACAGTGTACAAAAGTAGTTGTACACTGTAGTAGCAGAAATAAAAGCATACTAAAACTGTAAAACGTGGCCTTTTGCATGCTCAGACTGAATTTGTACAGTCGTGCTAGTTAAGTGTTTTTAATAGAGTTAATTAAATAACATGCAGTGTTACTGTAGATTTAAACTTGGTCAGAAAATTGTGCTTACTAACTCAAGTAAATGTAAGTATCCATAATTTAGTATTTATAGCACATAAATGCACTTCCATACCTAAAGGATATTACTAAATTTTTGTGCAGGCCATGTTCATTTACATAAAAAAAAATCCCGAACAACTTCCCTTTAAAAAGATCCTTTTATATCCTGTTATAGTTTCTGTTGAATAAAATACCATATGTTTATTACTTCTACTGTTTAATTCTTTTGTTATATTGTAGAAGTTACATGTGGGATTTCTGCAGAGGAAGATTATTAATGTGGCCTTTTTTTGGCTGTTATATTCTGAAATATGATGCATTTCAGCATTGGCATTATGCCTGAATATATATGATTGCTTGGCTCAGAGTTCTTTGGGTAGTGCCTGACCAGTCTCTAGTTCAATCTCATTGTAATGCGTCTGTGGGTAAAAACCTTAGAGACAAGCTAACGTCCCAGTCTGCGCAAAGCTACCTGTGTCTAATCCGCAAGCAAGGCATAACCTCTTCAGAAATTATTTTGCTTTACAGTTCACTTGTTTTACAAAAGTTAAATCTAGTAATTCCACTGTCATGATAGAAATGAATGATAATAAATGCAATGACAACCATTTAAATAGAAAAAATAATAAAAAAGTAGAGGTTCCTGCAAATCATATACCTGGACAGGAGTATGCACAGATATGCGCAAATGAAGAATTTGATAAATGATGGTCTGTACTTTCGCATGGTTCAAACTATACACATGGCTCATAAAAGAGTCCTGATCATCTGTGTATCTATTTATGTTGGTTATGAGCTCACAGGTTAAGGCACAGACTGCACAGTGCATAATGATGACGCTTAAGAAAGATGATTGATTTTGATAAAAAAAAATTATAACAGGAATGACTATATACAACAATACTATAGTATATTAATACTATAATTAATATTGCGGTCTTTACTGTTCTGTTTCATAAATGTTTTTTTTTTTTTTGACAATGTTTTTTGTCAAAAAACTCCAACAACAAAACTTTTTGTCGTCACTTTTGTAGCTTTCTGTATCAGGACTTGCCTAGATTAAGCAGCTACAAAAATGAACAAAAAATCTGTTTTATCTAAAGGGTGGAGTGTTTTGCACTGAAGGACATTTTCCGACCTTTCATTTTACATTCCCGGCGCTTGGCAGACGACCCTCATTTAGAGCGCCTTGGATTTAATCTCATTACGCATATGAGCAGTTGAGAGTTAAGGGCCTTGCTCAAGGGCCCAACATTGCCAGCTTGGTGGTGCTGGGGTTTTGAACCTAAGAACTTCTCATTAGTGGTCCAATGCCTAAACCACCGAGCTGCTGTTGCCTGTTTGAATGATTCGACATAGGTTACAGCTTCGAGAATAAGAACCAGAGCTGGACAGATGGATTTATGTTTAATTATAGGTAGTCATATGTCCCGTACTGAATATTTTTAGTTTGGGAGTGTCAGAAACAGAGAGGGAGCTTTTTTGAGTAACGCATTTATGACATCTGCATGCTGGAATGTACCATAAATAACAGCTGTCTGTTTCCCTGTCTCCCCCTGCTCAGGAGCTGGGAAAGTATGGCCTACTCTATTACAACGCTTTATTTATGATCCTGCCTACACTCCTTTTGGCACATGTCACTGGAGACATGGAGAAGGTAAGCAGGCTGCAATACAGAGGAAACATTGAGACATGTAGGACAGTTAATTCAAGGGTAAAATGTGGAAAGGTTTTTATTGATGGACTTCACTAACATGAAATGACTGCTTGATGGACGTCCATCGACAGTCCCTCATCATCCAAACCATCTGCTCCTCTGCTTAGATGTCTGACATTTTTAACAAAAGGGTTTTATTTTCCCTCCCGGACCTGCTTTAAATTTACTTTTACTAAGAGTTAGAAATTTCTAAAAAAAATTTAAGGGGGAAAAAAATTATTTCTGGGAAATTTGATTCTATTTAACTTTTCACTTTGAGTGAATACTTCATGACTAGCTGTTCCCTTTCAGGGCTCAAATCCTGATAACTTCCCCATGAATGGCTCATTTTATGCAGCGCTACGTGTTCACAGCAAAGCTACAGTTTATTCAGCACGCTTTCCCCTCAGAGGAGCAGGAGCTGCTCACACACAAAGACACCATTATACACACTCGGTTAAACAGGCTGAATATAGTGGCTCATGGAGATGTGCATAAAATTAAAACAAGGCGTTTTGCAGTATATATTAAATGAATAAGGATACTTTAATGAGATTAAGATTTACTTAATTATCATTAGTTAATATGAAGAACCCATAAATAGTTATAGGTATCAATCGGCCATAGGTATTATTAGCGAAGGAATAAAAAATACTGACGCAAAGAACATTTGTTAAAATGGTAATTAAATCCACCCTCATTGACTGTTTCTTTGATCAGTGTAAAGCAGAAAACCCTACAGTGCTGTGAAAAAGTATACCTACTTCCTTATTATTTTTAACAATTATTTATTATTTTTTTTGCGTATTTGTCACACATAAATGATTCACATCATTTATTCAAACAAAGTTTAATATTACACAATAATAACCTGTATAAGTACAAAGTGCACTCTTTAAATGATGATGTCATTTATTAAGAGGTAAAAAAAAAGCTGTCCAAACCTGCCTGGCCCTAAGTGAAATAGTAATTACTCCTGAACCCAATAACTGGTTGTGCCGCCCTTTGCGGAAACAACTGCAATCAAGCGTTTCACATTGCTATTGAGGATTGTTGGTCCAATTGTCTTTGCAGAATTGTTTTAATTAAGCCACATTAGTAGGTTTTCTAGCATGAATCAGGAAGGGGGGAAGCTTTTTCATTACGGTATGTTTATTGAAAAAATCACAATAAAATAAAATACTTTTGGCAAAAAATTGCAAAAGTTGGCATCAAGTAAAATATGTCTTTAATGTAGCCATATTTATCTAGTATTTTCTAAGAGGAACCTATCCTCATTTGGGTAAAACAGATAGCAGGGATTGATCTACATCATGCTGTGTAAGACTGGAGGTTTAGTATAACAGGAGATGTGTTTAAGTTAAAATTGAGTCCAGTTCGTTTTTGGAGGCTCATGTAGACTGTAGGAAACTCCAGTCCTGAACTATCGAGCGACTGAAGTCGCAAGTCCTCAGAGACCTGCATCACCCGAGGATACGATGATCTAGCATCTCAACTCAACTCATCTTTATTTGTATAGTACTTTAACAACAAGAATGCCCCAAAGTGCTTCACATAAATAATAAAATAATATAGTAATCTAATCAAATAAAATAAAAATAAAAACAAAATAATAATAATAACAATAATAATAATAATAATAAATAAATAAAGTTTTATAAAATAATATGAAAAAGGAACATAATTAAATTCACATCATACACATATCTAATCAAAACAATATGTAAAATCAACATCTCATGTTGGTTTAAACGCCAGAGAAAACATAAGTTTTAAGATTGGACTTAAACACCCTCAGTGATGTGGCCTCACGAATGGTTAATGGTAGGTCATTCCACAATTTGGGAGCCGCCACATAGAACACCCGATCAACCCTGAGCTTGCATTCACTGAGAGCTCTTTTATAGTTCAGGATGCTCTTCTTCCATGCTATTTGGAATACTAGCAATTTAGTTGTACCCATTTACGTTCTAATTTCCAAGCGGTCTGTTTTAAAGTGCGCGCATGGTCATTATACCAGGGAGCGAGTTTTTTTATAACCCTAATCATTTTTATTTTAACTGGAGCTACATTATCTAAGGTATAACGAAAAATTGACTCTAAATATTCACTCGCCTGATCGAGTTCTGTGGAGTCGATGGCGATCCAATCAAAGTTGATAACTTTGGGAGATTATTGATAAAGCTCTGTGTGCTATTTGATGTGAATATACATTTAATGTGGTAGCGCGGCACTGTGTGTACATTATTACTATGACACACTTAAATTGAGACAAGACAGTGATCTGAGATAGCTTTAGACTGTGGAATTCTGGTTATATTTCTTATACTTAATCCAAAGGATTATAATAAATCTAAAGTGTGACCTGCCTTATGAGTGGCTCCTACTACACACTGATTTACTCATATTAATCGTATCGCAGTTTAAGGGGGTGGGTTCATGACTGAATGAGCTCAGTAAAAGTTACTTGGAACCAGGAACAAGTCTGAACGGAATGCAGGAGCCAACCAATCACAACAGTCCCCTCCAGGCCACTTTTTAAACTTTTGAAAAATGTGTTGGGTAGATAATAAAATATGGCTAGTTTTAAGAGCGGCGTTTAAGTCAAAGCGGGACTTTTGGGTGTGACGAATAACATAATACAGTGCTAAAACCTTCTTTATTACTCTGTATAATCCCCTGCTACACCAATGCACTTATCCCAGCGTTTCACTAGTTCCTAGGAGGCCAGCGTTTCAGACATGAAGCAGGCAGTCCGATCATGGCTTCGTCGTACCTGGAAAACTTTCTTGTATCCAAGCAAGAGTGAAACGTTGGAATAAGTTTATTAGTGTAGCAGGGGATTATATAAAGAAATGAACTTATTATTATTATTATTATTATTATTATTTTTTTTTATCTCATAACTGTTTCCTGTTGAAATTAGAGCTCATCTGTATGGCCTTAAAGAGCTTCCTTGATGATAAAACACAAAGCATGGTGTGCACCCAGTGTTAAAGACCTAAAACGGTGCCATGTCAGACATTTGCATTTTGTTGGATTATTTAATTTACGTGGCACAATACATGTCATTGTCACTCCAGCCAAGCAGGAACAAGTTCATGGTGTCAAATTTTGCTTTCAAAGCAGTGACCTCTTTTTGCAGACGGGAATCGTTATCTATGCATTACATCAGTGTTTTTTTTCTTCTTTTCTTTTGCCGTGCCCAAACACAGACTTTGTATATTGATACCAAGTCTTTTTTTGGCTCTAGACTTTGTCCTTATTAATAGCTGTTTTTTAAATGTTTCTAATCTTTAATTTTAATGTATTGAAGTTTACTCAAGAAGGCTTTAGTGTACATTGATTATTATTATTATTATTATTAATAATATTATTATTTTTATCTAGTTCAATGTGTCAGTGAGGAAACTGAAGCTAATGTTATCAGCTGCTGCACTAATATACAACTTAATGCTGACATGGGAAATACACAGTACCAGTCAAAAGTTTGTACACCCCTTCCAACTCTGTTTTCTGTTTAGAGATTTATTTCCTACATTTTAGAACAATACTGGATTTTTTTTTTAAACTACAGTATGAAACAACACATAAGGCATTAGGGAATTAAGTAATAAACAACAACAGTCAGTTGTTATTTTAAGACATGAAGGTCAGCTGTTCATGAAGAGTCCTTGCAAGAATAGTATTGTCAAGTGCATTTGTAAAACCCATCAAGCACCATGATGAAACTGGCTCTAATAAAGACCTTCCCAGGAAAGTAAGTTCAAAACTTACTGCTGTTGCAGAGGAGAAGTTCATTTTGAGTCACCAGCCTCAGAAATCACCAATTAACAAACAGCACATCAGATTAGAGCCGTTATGAAGCTTTACAGAGCAGAAGTAGCTGATTTGTCTCAATATCAATTGTAAATCAAAAGGAGATTATTGCATATTTTGGACGCCTTCAGCATTGTTTTACAGTGTAGAAAGAAATAAAAATCAGACCATGGAGTTAGATGTATCCATGGAGTTAAATGTGTCCAAACTTTTGACTGGTAGTTTACTGTATATAGTATAATATAGTACAGTATAGTTTTACATTTTATTTTATTTTATATAAATTTCTCTTATAAATAAGCAGTTTAGATATTTAGATATTTGGTGTTTGACTGTAAATGTAGGTAACCTCTCTTTCTCTGTCTAGGCACTGAATTACGAAGGCTGGTCAGATACACTCTTCGTGGGACAGTTCATCATGTCTTGCATAATGGGGTAAATTAATCTAAAAACAAATAATAACTGTGAAAAGTGCTGTTTTATAAACATGCAGATTAACTCTTGTGCAATTCTGTTTTTTAGGTTTATCCTGATGTACTCCACCGTGCTCTGCACTCAGTACAACTCGGCCTTAACCACTACCATAGTGGGCTGTCTGAAAGTAAGCTTCATTCAGTTTACTTAGGTGGCGTGATAGATTTTGTATTTTGCTGTTCATTTTTTTTTCTCTCTTTTTGTGTTTCTAGAATATATTAGTGACGTATATTGGAATGGTGTTTGGAGGCGATTATATTTTCTCCTGGACTAACTTTATAGGTCTGAATATCAGGTATGTTATTAAATGTATCTGAAATATTTGTATTCCTGTAAAATAAATAAATATATATATATATATATATATATATATATATATATATATATATATATATCAGCTGTAAAAGTGAACTAATTGCCTATGCATATTTCCCCAGTATCGCGGGTAGTCTGGTATACTCGTACATAACGTTCACAGAGGAACAGAGCAGCAAACAGGCCGAGAGCATCAGCAAGCTGGAGGTGAAGGGAAAAGTCGCTGTGTAAGCAGTGCCTCAGCTTAAGACCTTCGAGGAAATTGTATCATTTAGTGTTTTAACTTCAAGTGACCCATAATGTGAAGCGCAAAAACACATCAGGATGGATGTACGAACATCTTTTTTTTTTTTTTTTTTTTTTAACTCAGCAAGAAAAGACACATCAAGCTACTCGGTTTGGTATGTCGAAAAGAAAGACAATTATTTACCCTCCTGCTTTAACTCTTAAGAGTAAGCATTTTTTTTAATGGTTTTTGGGGGAGCTGAATGGGAGTCTGTATTTTGAAAGTATTCATGACTGTTTTTTTTTTTTTTTGGGTGGTACGCTCAACTTGAATTTCTATATTTCTTTGTGTTGTTTTGTTTCTTATTAAACTAGACAATATGGATTGTCATTTATGGCAGTATTATGCTGTTTTTTTTTCCACGGATGTGCCATTGTTTTTGCTATTTTATGCTAGTCCAAGGCTTACGATGTTACATTTTTTTTTTTTTCCCCCTCCTTCTTTAGTATTAGAACCACCTTCTAGGATTATACAGTATCTGTTGTGTACTCTGCTGTGCTGTTTTCTTCTAAAGTGAACAATGTGATACTTGCACTTTAAACAGGTCACAGGTACTTTTTTTTCACGTAATGAACAATGAGAGAACGTTTACGTTAGTGAAATCTTTCTGTTTTTCAAACTGCATTTGAGTAATGAGAGGGGGGAAAAGATGTATGTCCTACATACATACATCAGCATTAATATCATTGGTACTTTTTGACCGAGTCAAAATGTGAAGTTCAGTCAGTGCTATCTAGATGTTATACATCTGGAATCCTCTGTAATTTGGCTGTATCCAGTCTGTATATTTTTACCTGCATGCGAGACACATAGACTGTAAAACGTTTATCACACAGTTAAAGTATTTTTTTCTCTCAAATGAACGCTCAGCTATCTTGCTTAAGTGTTATATATCTATAGAGATATTTGTTCATTTTTTTATCATGGTTATTTTTAAAGATCCTCACAGAGCACTAAAAGCATTATGACATGAACATGGCTTGTATTTACCATTTAGATTTTTGCTTTAGTTTATACCATTTTTTTTCACTGCTTTTTAAAAAAAAAATCATTTATATCAACAAGAGCTCAGTGATTGTAGCAATGCAAAACCGAGCTTGCATGGATGTTACTAAAATACCTCAGCTTTCCATTGGTTAAATTTAGTCATTTTGTTTCCAGACACCTGTATTCTTGTACTGTTCGATTTATTCCTGAAATTATCAGTGTGATAAAAAAAAATACAAGGCAGTACATTAGTCATATGGAGTATTCTTCTTTGTTTGTTTTTCCTGCCATTTTGTATAAACACAGTAAAGAAATGTGCAAAATGAAACGTGTATCATCTCATATTCCTGATACAGTGATGTCTACTAAATTATGCTCCAGTAATTTAAAATCTATTTATGATTTCAAATGTATTAACTTTTAGTCTGAGATCTGATCATTTTAATTATGGTGTTTTGTTGTCGTTTTCCCTTCAGCGCACAGTTGGTAACCTTAACACAATGGGTGCACTTTTGACCTTCATCGCAAATTATAAGAGGATGAGTCAAAAATGATTGTTTACAATACTTAGTGTCTACCACACTATCTTAATTTGCACTTTCCGTTCAAGGCTACTACCTCCCCAGTCACTGCTGTGCATGTATAAATTTGTTACATCAGTTCATTTGCACTGCAAGCAAAAATGGATGCCCCACTTCTGTTTGTGGTCTGAGGGTGTATCTGGTGTCAAAACAACTCATGGAAGAGCATAAACGGAAGCGTTTGGATATCTGCAAATTAAATTTGGACCGATACTCTAAGGAATGCGAAAATTACAGTGCAACAATGCTACATTACTGTGATCATTATAGTGAGATGCTTATTGAAGAACTGAAGCCTAAACTTCGGACAGAGGATCTGTTTGGTCCCCTGAAAGCAGCCCTACAAGGACGAAGACACTTCTGATGAAGAAGTGAAAAAATGCATTCATGGCTCACAGCTCAGCCTAAGTAATGTTTTTTTTTAAATAAGGGACTACGAATGCATGTTGACAGATGGAAAAACTGTCCTTCCATGGAGAAGATTGATTTATGCTTGCTCTATCCAGTATCACTCAAACAAGGATGGGTTGCCTTTTAAGTCTGGTTTCTCTTAAGGTGTATTCTTAAGTCATCTCTAGGAGTTTTTCCTTGCCCTTATCACCTCTAGCTTGCTCATTAGGAACAAAGAAACTTCGATTCATATATAATTTTGTTATATTTTTTTTTTCGTCATGAGGTAAGAACGCTGCACTGGAGAGAAGATGCATGAAGATCCATAGGACCTAGACGGAGTACATGTGTGTAAATGAGAGAAAGGAGGTAAAAGGTGCAGTTGCAGCTTCATAAGGAGTAGAGATAGGGGAGGTAGAAGAGTTTAACTGTCCAAAGCAGTGGTGATGGTAGTGAGACCCTTGATATACGGTTCGGGGAAATTGTCGATGACAAAAGGACAGGAAGCAGAGATGGACGTGGCAGAGCTGAAGATGATGTGATTGGCTTTGGGAGTGCAAAGAATGGACAGGATTAGGAATGAGTATATTAGAGGGACAGTGCAGGTAGAATGGTTTGGGGACAAGGTTAGAGAGGCCAAATACAGGTAGTTTGGACATGTGGATAGAAGGAATGAGGGGTATATTGGGAGGAGAATGTTAGAGAGGAAGTGGAGAAAGACCCTTGTGGATGTGGTGGTGAGAGAGGACATGCAGGAGTGATGAAGGAAGATAGTGATAAAGGTAGACAGAGTTAGATAGGGACAAATGGTCTACTGTGGCGCCCTCTAACGGACGTTGCTGTTAATTTCTAGTTCTTTTATTCTCTTAATTTCTAGTTAATTTCTAGGAAGTTCTAGTGTTATCCAGGCTAAGGATGCAAGGAGAGCTCACATTCATACTTCATCAAGAAAAAATAAGTTTTTCTACTAATGTTTTTAAAAAATAAATTTTAAAAGTTTATGTTTATAGGTAATGATAGTGTATAGTGATAAAACTTTACAATAACTTTTTTTTGTACAAAATGTTTGTTTTGGTTTGACAACCAAATCACAAGTGTGTTAAATATAATGCTGAACTAGTTTACTTACAGGGATAAACAACAGGATATATAAGGTATTATTTATTTGTTTAAGAATAATTGTTTGTTTCACAAGTATTTATTAGTGATTCTGTTTAAAAAAATCTCTCTCTCTCTCTCTCTCTCTCTCTATATATATATATATATATATATATATATATATGATTTATTATTTATATACAGTATGTATGTATATATACACACACACACACACACACACACACACACACACATATACATACATATATATATATATATATATATATATATATATATATATATATATATATATATATATAAACACATATAGTCTGGTTAATCATAAATAAAAGTCTTTTATTTTGGATAACTATTCAGCGCGCGCGTTGCTGCTGTACCACTTCCGCTTCCTTTTCCCCCCCAGGTTGACGCAAAAACCCAAAATGACGGAGGTAAGAAATAAATCACGCTTATAAATAAACACTTTTAAAGCAATTAGACCTACAAAGCTGTCGTTTCTCAGTGCTTTACAACAGCAAGAGCTTTCTGAATGGTTTATTTCCCTTAGAGTTAATACACTTCCACTTTTAATCTCAGTGTTTTGTTAGCTTTCCTAGCAAACTTTCTTTTTTCCCTCCTAGTTAGCCAGACCGCTTTTCCATACTTCTGTACTAAAGTGTACGCTTAAATAGCGCACAGCCGTCAGCAGTGATTGGTGCGCGTGCACGACTGGAGAATACTATCTAGTGGGTTAGTGTGGATGCTGACTGAGCGCGCGCGCTAGGAGGTTAGCTAGCAGGCTAAACTGTAAAAATAAAGATGTTTTCATCAACCTGTTGCACTCGATATGTACTTTAAATCACCCTGATTTTAATATTATTCATTTAAAATGCTAACAAGGGTTTTTGAATACATATATAAAACGATAAGCATTATGATATTTTGTAAATAATGACTAAGCGTGTTAGCCGCTAATTATGTTTACCTTTACTACAATCATACAAATATAAAAAAAACAGAACATAAAACACGGTTTAAAAATGAAATTAGTTTTTAAACAAATTATTTATTCAGAAGTTTAAATAAGTCTAACGTTAATTTGATCTAACCCTGAAAGCTGAAGCCATGCTAACCAAGATCAGACCATTTTCCTTAAGCGGGGGAAAATAATACACAATAATATACACACGCAGTCTATGTACTGATATTAAACTTTTTTTTTTTTTTGAGAGAGAGATTGTTCACACTAGCGTTATTTATGCTCTTGTGTGTAAATATTTATATATAAAAAGGTTTCCACCATCTCGAGCTGCCGAAACCCGGGATCGAACCAGGGACCTTTAGATCTTCAGTCTAACGCTCTCCCAACTGAGCTATTTCGGCGCGTCTGCGATGCAAGTAAACAAATACCGCTGTTAGTACTAGACCGTTATATTGGGGCTGAAGGTCTGAATGCATAATGTTTTTTTTTTTTTTTTGTAAGTGATGAAGCGAATAACACTGATTACAGTATTTACAGTGGATCTTCATCACGTTGCACACGGTCTACATTTTGCTCGCTTCTGCTTGTGACTAGACATTATTTTTCTATTTTTATTTTATTTTATCACTTTCACATATTGTAAATTCCTTTTTCTATATTTGTGAATTCTATTTTTTTCTTCAAATTTTATATTCTTTATTTGAATATGGTGTTTTCTTTTTATACTCGTTTTTTCTTTTTAAATTATATTCTTATTTTACATTCTTCATTTGAATATTTTTTTAAGGTCATGGGTGGGCGTAAAAGCACTTCACTGCATATCATACTATTTCTGTGACTATATACTGTATATACAAAAGAAAAAAAGAATTTTTTTGTAAATATTTTAATACGCAAGTTATTGCTATACGTTAAATATGGATATACAGTATATGTTATTATAATTATATGTAATACAATAATATTCATTATACCATTTTTCCTTTTCTGAAGTGTGTGTAATTCTTTTTTGTCTGACTGTGTATAAATATATATACAGATAGCAGGTAAACATACAGTAATAGACGGCATGGTGTTGTGGTTAGCTGTATGGCCTTGCACCTCCTGAGTCCTGGTTCGATTCCCACCTCAGGTCTGCGTGCATGGCGTTTGCATGTTCTCCCTGTGCTTGGTGGGTTTCCTTTCCAATCTAGTTCTGATGCTCACATGCCATTGTAGGTGTTTCAGCACGGACACTGTGACTGAACTGCAGCTACGCAGCCCAATTGTCACATTGTCACAATGCTTTCTGACACCGCTCTGTCATAGTCAGCATAAACTATAACACTATGTGTTTTTTTCTTATGGGCTCAGACCGGACCAGATGGGCTAGCCCTTCGCTTCCCATCTCCGAGTCTTGGGCTACTTTAACCCAGCTGTCAAGTCATCACAGTTTAGCTCTTGTCTAAAGTGCTCAGTTCCTTAGCGACTTCATCCATATTAACTGTGAGAACTGGCTGTTCACTTGCCTTCTGCCTTACAACTCAAATTAAGATTCTACTTTTACAGACACGACCATACACAGTATAATGTGCAGTGAAAAGCTTGTCTGACTGACTGCTGACTAAAACCTAAACTGGAAGGACTGAACAGACTATAAAGATTCCACCACCACCAAACAAACAAACAAAGAGTAAATATATAAATAAATGAAACACTAGAGAATACAATTAAACTAAAGATAGAATTTTCACACAAAAAATATGGCAAAAGAGTTTTAGGTTGTAATGAACAAATTTACAAACGGTATAGAATAAAATATAATAAAAAAATAAATACATAAAATTATAGGTGAGTATTAGTAAGGTGTGTGAGTATGACAGTAGCAAAATAAATGTACATATACAATGTGTAGTAATATTATATTTCCTCTGAAGGTATCAGTAGTGTTGTCAAAGCTCTCAGAATAGAGGCATATATTGGGACCTAGAGTTATTCCTTTCTTGTAAACATAATCTGAACGCCACACGCAAAAAGCACATCCTCAACCCATCTATGACTTTAAATATCAAGTTTCTAACTCTGAACCCTTTGAGTACTGTAATTATAAACCCAGTTTTTGTAAAGTGCCTGATTGGCACCACCTAGTGGCCAGGAATGTAACTGTATGTTGTAAATACAGCCTTACATTTACTAATGCAGATTACAGTAAGGCAAGTTTTATGTTTCATCCACAATGTGTTATAGCAAAAGTTCTGCTCCTTATCATTATTATTTATTCTGTAAAAGAAAATAAATTTCTGGGTTTATTCCTTTCCAGCTCTCCAATGGAGCGAGCACTAAAGGTAACGATGAACAATCTGTTATCTACAAAAATCAGCAAAATATTTTTATATAAAATTTTATACCCCTTTATTAAGATTTTAAAGTCACTCTAAAGTATTCTAGTTTTGAAAATTTATGTTTTACCTCCCTTTGTTTTGTTCCTTTTTACATCTTTGCTGTTTATCTATTAATAGTTATTTAATAATAATAATAATAATAATAATAATAAATAATTGCTTATTAGATGGATTTTACATAGCAAATTCCATCCAGAAGTTGAACCTGTCTGTTTTTCAGGCCTGCAGGATGAGGACAGGGATTTCGAGCCCACTGCAGACATGATGGTCCATGACTTCGATGATGAGCAGACGTTGGAGGAGGAGGAGATGCAGCAAGGAGAGACCAACTTTAATGATGAGATCGACGACCTCACTCGAGTCAGTTCTGGCTTTTAATACTTTCTCAGTCTGATTATTTGTGGTTGATGGCTTCTGCAGTTTTGAGAAGGAAATATAACCATGATAACAAACAATACAGTAATTAGACCAGGGTTTAGTAGTTTTTAAAATAATAATTATAATAATTTATAATAACTATAGTTTTTAGAACAGCTGTAGTGATGTCGTGCTTAAGTATTTTATTAGATATTTCATTAAATTACAAGTCTTTGTGCTCTTGGCGCTGCAATAGTGGCAGAATTAATGCAGTAGCTTCCATCCATCATGGGGTTTTCTATTCTTTTTAGTATTTATTTATTATTTTTATTTATCTCGCGTTTCAATTTTTGCTTGTTGCTTACTTGTATAATCAGTGGACTAACTTCTGTAACCATAAATGTTTTCTTTGGGATTAATAAATAAGTCTGTCTGTCTGTCTGTCTGTCTGTCTGTATGTATGTATGTATTCACTGATGTATGTACGTTACTTGTTTCAGGAAGGAGAGATGCCCCTTCATGAGCTGTTAAAGATGTATGGGTATGGTGCAGCAGACTCGGCTGATTCAGAAGACGAGCAGGAAGTTTCAGAAAACGATCAGAGCTGCAGTTCTCACGCCAACGTTAAGACAAACAAGGTTCAAACAAGCAAATAACTAAAGAGAACCTTAATGAAGCATATTGACATCATGTACCTGTGTGAAGGTTGTCATCATTAGATTTCCTTTCCTCTGTGCTTGTTATTGTAAGTAGGACAGAGAGGACGAGGACCGGAGGTCGTCCAACGAGGAGTCTCCCGACCATAACAAGTCACACGGCACCGCTCAGCTCATCTGCTTCGAACCGGGCAGCTCTTTTGATGGTATGTTTAGTTCATATTTGGTTTCCTGAAGTAAATACATACTACAAGGCTTATTATTGACAATAAAACACTTGTATGATTTTTTATTTTTTTTTGGAATTTAAAGGTGATGCTGATGAGTCTGATGATGAAGATTATATTCCATGTGAAGAGTGGAAGAAGGTAACGTTTCAAACATCCTAAAGGTACTGCTGAATATTGCATATATTTTAGGCGACTGAATTGTGTACAGTTATTTTTTTTCAAACAGGAAGTGAAGGTTGGGCCGATGTACCAGGCCGAGACACCGACAGAGCTGTGCGAGTATAAAGAGGATGAAAAAGGTAAGAGAGAGGTAATACATTTGAATAGTTACAGGAATTCGGGACTTAAGTAAATTTCTTCTACACCAAACTCACTCATCCATGACTTTATGGACGTTGCTTTGTGCACTGGTGAGCAGTCATATTGGAACTGGTGTGGGATGAATTAGAGTGGAGACAATTTATTAATAACAATTAATACAATTTCTCTTTGGGATTAATAAAGTAGTCTCTCTATCTTTCTAGACCATGAGCCTGGCCTTCTCATCCAACATCAGTTTGTGACCTAACAAATGTGCTTCTGAAAGAATTCCCATAAACACACTCCCAAACCTTGTGAAAAGCCTTTCCAGAATAGTAGAAGCTGTTATAGCTACAAATGGGGGCGGGGCCAACAGTATATTATTAAACCCTATGGATTGAGAATTGGATGTTATTTAAGTTCATATGACTGTGAAGGCAGGTGCGCCAATACTTTTGGCAATATGGTGCAAAATCTCTTCTATCATAAAATCACTTTATTGCCTAGCCTTTAATTAAAGGTTAATTATATTTATGATACTTTTACTTTTTGTACACTGATTTATTTTTACTTTTTTCAGTGTATTGTCTGTCACAGAACTTTCCTTTTGCTTTTTGCAATCGCAGTATACGAGAACGAGGACCAGCTTCTGTGGAACCCGGAGTTGCTGCCAGAAAAGGAGGTGGTAGAATTTTTAGCCGAAGCTTCCAAGCGGGTCGGAGATCAGACCGGAGCGCCTGCTGTCCCTGAGGTGCCTCTTATTAAAGACAACGAGGAGGTGAGACTCTGTCAGATGCTACACTGTAGAATGAAGCCGTCCATCCCGATATGCTGTTGCATTGAATACTGTGTGTATTACAGGCTCTCTACGAGTTGATCAAATGCAATTATAACAAAGAAGAAGCTTTAAAAAAACTAAAGTTTCACCCCAAACCTGTTAAAGGTAAGTGTCTTACTGACATCGTTACGGCTACAGCTGAATCAGGGTGTCACTGTTTCTACTATGTTTTAATGTGTGTATGATTTTATATATGATTCTCGTCCCCCTCAGATGAGCTGCCAGTGTGGACTGAGGAGGAAAGACCGGAATACGAGCAGGAGGAAGGAATTTATGCGAATACAAAAGTCGATAAGGTGACTTTGTGACTTTTCTGCCGATATACTGTAGAGTGATGTAAATTCAGTGTGGCACGTTGGCACAGCGGGTAGTGCCGACATGTCGTAAGTCCAGAGTCCCCAGGTTGGGATTAAATTTGAAGTGCAGTTAATATTGGTTTTGCCATAAAACAGGAAATTAAATGTAGTTAAATAAAAAAATAAGATGAAAAAATAACAAATTATTTTAGTTTGCTGATTTTTGTACATTAAAGATCAAACTGTTGTTCTTTCTCCATACAACAGATAAAACTCTGGAGGAGAGAACCTCATCCTGCTGTCACGTAAGTCACTCTTCTACAATGCTTACACAATATATATATGTACATTTGTATTAACATATAAACAATTATAAATATATAAATAAATAAGACTGTCGTGTCATTTTACACCATCACTATCCAAAATATACTATATTATTAATTAATTTTTTGTTACAGTTCTCATTGCTGTAAAAACCAGCTATCTTTTCTTTTTCCACACAAATTTTAAATATTCATGATATCTATTTTACCCAGAAGAAAATGCTGTTGTTTTATTATGATGAAGCAAGACCAAATATTTTAACTGTTACTATATCACTAATGACTATTTGGCTACTATGATAATTTTTATACTACAGTAATAAAATTTTATGCTATGAAATGAAATTTGAAAATATGAAATGTCTCTTGGCATAAATACGAAAAGTGAGGAGTTTAATGACGAGTGTGGACTTCACTTGCTGTCTTATTACAATTCCTGTTCAGTTACCATTGTGTTATTTGTCTATAAATACTTGTGCGTTTGTGTGTTTAGGGACTCCACAGAGCAGATGTCGGCTAAGTTCAGCCAAGTAGCGACTGTTCCTACATCAGCTTTCAACCGCACCAGCCGCCAGTCGGACAGTGAAGCCAGCAGCACGACACACAGCGGTCAGACTGATGCTTGTTTTTTATTTTTTATTATACAGCACTATTTAATCCTCTATTCTGATTGGCCAAAAGGTGTTAATCGACTTTCTTCAACAGCACGCTGATAGAAGTGCAGGCTGTAATGCAAATCACAGATTATATTTATTGTATTACATATAAAAATAAATAAATAAAACCAAATCACGTCAGGTTTATATAATACAGACTCTGCAAAATGACTAATATTTCAGAAACAGAGTCTCAGAAACTATATGAAGCAGAAGGCTTAAACTTGCTGTTTTTGCCAAGAGTGAAATGAGTAGTTTTGATAATCTGCACAGATGTAACCTGTGAGAAACACTCCATTATTGAGAAGCTAGGCTCCACTTGAAAGCAAAGGGGGAACACCTCAAAATTGGAAAAAAAAAAAATAATAATAATAAATTTAACTGCTGTGAGGGTGAAGCATCTGTGGCCAAAGGAGAGCTACTGTAATGTGCAAATATAATGTCTGTGTCATGAATGAATAAGGCCGTGGTCATGTTTGTTGAAGAAAAATCATTCGTGGATCTGTTTACTGAGCACGAAATCAAATAAGGCAAGAGTTTTTCCTTTCACACTGTTTAGCTTCTGTAGCAGCTGTAGCACCATAACAGTTTTCTACCTTCACCTTCAGAGCGAATGAGGACACCAAAGTTCTTACAGTTAAACCTTTGATTGCAAGTATAATTTGTTCTGGATGAGAGAGGAGAGGAAAAAGAGGGTTATTGTGGAGGAAAAAATTCTCTGTCACATACACACACACACATATATAACATAATACAACGTTGCGTCGGCTCAGTTATGATCATGTGACGCTTGGCAGACACAGCGTATATGTACTGCTTGTATTATAGCAAGACTACGCTCGTTTATCAAGGGCATTAAAAGGGTGCCATAAAATTGTACAAACCTGGTGCTAAAGCATATCCTGTCTCCACATGCTGATGTTTCTGTGAACTTTTTGGATTAATTAGTTTCCTGTTTGTGTGTGTGTGTGTGTGTGTGTGTCCATCCTACAGATGCAGATTCCTATTCTGTCGTTCCAGCGTCCTCTTGCGGCTCGGACGCACAGGCTCACTCCAGCCCTCGTCCCGACAGCAGCAGCCCCAACCTGGATGCGGTTAAACGACAGAGAGAGGACGAGGAAGATGCAGAGAGAGCAGTAAAAAAGGCGAAGGTGGAGTTTCTTACAGCGGCGGCAGCAGCAGCAGTGTAACTCGTTTAAAAAAAAGACTACAGAAGTTGCAGACATATTGAATTGAAATTTCAGGGATTTATTTGAAGAAATCAGTGCTCTTAGAATGCCGATTTAATTCCCACCCCAAAGCAGCATGCTTTTCTCTAAGAGCTTTGTTCACTTCAGATGAGCAGCCGATGTGGACTGAGGAGGAAGGGCTTGGATTTGATGGGAACACGCAGGCCGATAGGGTGACTTTGTAAAGCTTTGTATTGCTGGTAAACAGTGATGTAAATTGAGTGTGGCACGTTGGCACAGCAGCTCCAGGTTGATCCTGAGTTCAGGTTTGGTGGGGATCTGGTTTCATTACACCTTCCAAAAAAACATGCCAGTAGATGAACCAAGGCAAATTATCATTCGCTTATTTTTATTCTTCTTTTTTTTTTTTTATAGCTTTTCTGGCCCAATACAGTAAAAATAATTTGATATAAAGTAGACATTAAATATTTTAACTTTCTTTCTTTGTGATAACTAGGCATGACAAAAAGACTTTACAGTACAGTGTTTGGACTGAAACCTTTAGTTAAATTTGGTTAGGTTTTTGGTTTGGCACTAAAACAGGAAATGAAATATTATTCAGTTATGTTCAAGTCTGAACCTGACGTTTATTTCAACATAATTAGACTTTCACTTCTTGTTTTTAAATACTAAACCAGTCCAGTAAAAATCTTGATCTGTTTGCTAAATTTTTGTACATTAAAGCTTAAATTATTATTCATTCTTTGTACAACAGATAAAACTCTGGAGAGAGGACCCAAACTTTACAAACAATTTTTTTACGCAGCCCAAAATTAATTTAATACATTTGCATAAATTTGTCAATCAATTCTAGACAGATAGTCTAATAATTTCTGTTAGTGATCTCAGTGGTGAGTGATCTCAAACAGTTTTAACAGAGATATTCGATCCCTAGTTGCTTTTATTGTTCCTTCACAATACGATATTTTTTGATATCGTAATAAATCTAAAAAATAATAATGAAAAAAATAAAAAAATAAACCCCTCCACTATTACCCAAAATTCTGACATGTTCCTCTACAAGCTATTGGGCACTGTTTCTTCCTGTTTCATATAATTCCAAAAAAAAAGTTCTTTGTAAGAAAATTTGTGCTTATTTTTGTATTCAATAGCTATTTATATTTTGTATATGGTTCTGGTTGAGCACATGCTATCAAGTGGAAATGACTTTAAGACTGAATATTTATTTCTAATACACCCTCTCTCTCTGTACCTGTGTGAACATTGTTACTCTATCAGTTCAGTCTTACTCTGTTTTCTAAAGTTTCTACACCCATTCCATGTCTGAAGGATGTTATTTAAAATATTTTGTTTTTATGTCGTAAGTAAGTGATCTTAACTATTTCACCATACTTTGACTAAATAAAAGTTTTCTTTTTTTATTACCAAAAAAACACTTTTTCATTATTTGTTATTTCATTTTATGCGTGTACATTTTTTAAATAATAAAGTTCTTAATCATGTCTCTTTAAGCAGAAGTGTTTGTCTCAATCCTAACCTTGTAAAATCCTAACCTTGTGAATGCACAACACATTTTCTAATGGATTTACTTCGCATTCGCTGGGGCACAGCTGTGTAAAGCTTAAAACACTGATTGTTGTAGTTTAAGGGGTGAGCAAGTCATCAGCAAGAGCATCCAGGGAAAAACTCTGGGCTCTAAGTGTTTTATAGGAAGTGGATTAAACATTCAGGAAAATCATATGTAGTCTACATTTAGATTTTAAGATGTAGAGTCTACACCTTAATTTCACATTCAGCTCATACTGATGTATAAAAGGATTTTTGTTTTGGTGAAATCTGTAAAATGACTGACACACCATCATGCTTTTTAGTTACATGATACACGTGTTTAACAATTTGTACATTTCTACAAGAAATGAATAAAAAAATAGGACATATAGCTGTATAATTAATAATAATAATAATAATAATAATAATAATAATAATAATAAAAGAAAACAGACTAAGAGGAAAAATAATTAATAAATGAAAAAAAAAAAGGAATAAACCTTTTGGGTAATATACCGACCAACCACCAGGTGTCAGTCTTACTCTCCAAAAAGTAATAATCTAAGCAGTAAAGCTTCAGCATTGCTCCAGAATATTTAAAATTGTATTTCATGTTTAACTGATGGCTCATTTATTTATTTATACATTCAAGTAAAACTCTACACACACACACACACACCTGAGGTGAGATACTGATAGCTCAGTCAGAACCCAAACAAACGTGAACATGTATCAGGAAGCTACACCCTTTGTTTTTCAAAGATTAAAAGAATCCATATAAGTTTCTCATTTTTGATTTCTGATGTAAAAATGTAATTTAGAGGTTTGTGTAATCAAGTGCAACAGCACCACTAGTGATTTTAAACAAAACGCACAGATTGATGTGAAGTGGCCTAACAGTGACGACCTCAGTGCCAATGATTCTCTCTGCCGGAGACAGGCGTTTCAGGTGATTCCACTGAGAGACATAAAAAAGCCAGTCACAGGTGTATGAAGTAAACAAAATGAATTATTTATGTATAATCATTCATTCATCCACTCATTTCATTGTCCTGTACAGCCTATCTCTCCCAGGAGACTCAGGCCATGCGGTGGGATACACCTGGACAGGGTGCCAATTCATTGCAGGCCAGACAAGCACATATACTCACACACACACTTACACACACACACTATGGGGAAGTATGTGTTAACTTAAAAGTACTCCTATACTCCTGACTAGTTTTTGCAGGACAGTTAACTTTATCCACTTGAGGTTCTTGTCCGTCATTAGGTTGCTGCATCGCCTGGGACTTTGTCCAATAAAAAAAAAATAAATCCTCCGGGCACTCCTGTTTCCTTCCACAGTCCAAAGATATGCAGGTTAGGCACATTGGCGTTCCCAAATTGCCTGTAGTGTGTGTATGTGTGTGTGCCCTGCGATGGATTGGCACCCTGTCCAGGGTGTACCCCCCACCTCGTGCCCTAAGCCTCCTCGGATAGGCTCCAGGTCCCCGTGACCCTGAATACAGGATAACGCGGTAAAGAAGATTAGTGAGGAATCAATCCAGATCGACTGAAGATTGTAGACATAAGTTTAACAGTTTGATATTCACCCCTCCAGCTGTATGTTCCACTGAGGTACATACACAAAAATATTCAAATTATGCTTAAAAAAGATTTAATTCTTTTTATTGCCTCAAGCTTATATCCGTTGTTAGAAATTAATTCATATTCAAACAATTGCTGATGCTTGTGGTTTGTTAGTCCTTGCCTAGAGGTACCTTTATATCATATTTTTATATTTGGAATATTCAAACACCACCAGATGTCAGTGTTACTCACCCCAAGAAAGTAAAAATCTAAGCAGACAGTGGGCTTTAGTATAGCTTTCACATTGCTGCAGAATATTCAAAGTGTATTTTGTGTTTACTTGATGGCTCATTTACTCACACATTTATTTATTCATCCATTCATGCAAACTCTACACACACAGAGAAACATAAAATGCTAGTGGCAAGCACATCAACAACACCAGCAAACTTCAACATGGCATTGCGGGCAGTTCTCTTGGCATTGCATCACTTTGGCATTAGACAATCATTACTAGTAAACATTTGAGCTGCCCGTTCAGTCCATTTTTTTTTATAGATGACTCTATAATCCCGCCCCCAGCCCCTGACATAAGTGGTTCTTTGTTTTAGCCGACCAAAATGTTGGTGCCATCACGGAACTAATTTCTCTGTCTAAAGGCCGGTGCTTTGGCTGTTGGAAAAGGCTAAACTGCCCATTCACTGAATCAACATGCTCACTGGAATGTCCAAAATATATGATTGACATAAGACAAAACAGAGTCGAATTCCCTATTTATACATGCATTAACAAAATACTACAACATTAATCAATATAAAGGTAGTAGTAACACGTTGCTGGAGAAAAGTTGTGAAGGAACTGGTTATGTAAGGAAAACATTACAGTACATACGCCTCTCCAGTGCTCTCTCTCTCGCTCTCTCTCGCTCTCATGTGTAACATCTGCGGTTGTGTCCTCAGGGGGGTCGAGATCTAAATGTCACCCATCAGGCTGAAACTCACAAATTACAACAGGGAACACGGGTAACCTTAAAATATTCCATCCTACTCCAAACCCTGGACAAAAGGAAAGTGATATTTCAATATGACAAAGGTGACTGCACTGCTGAATGACACTGTGTTGTGGTAGGACGGATGTATGATGTCATTAAGTCCCCTGGGAGCACTAAAGAGCATGAGGTTACTGCGCAGAAATGAAGCTGTGGGCAATTCACGTCGTAAACCTGGCAAAATTCATAAATCCATGTACAGTGGGTTCAGATCTCCACAGATTATTGTATTATACTGTACATTCAGTGACTCTAAATGTCCTTGAAAGCCCATGAACCTTATAGTACATCTGTGGAGGTACTGCACATGAAGAGGGCAGTTTACAACACATCCCATCTCTATGAGTTCGATGGAATCTGGCAAGGAGATTGATAGAAACCACCAACATTTATGGAAATATTTTGACAGCAAAATGAGATAAATCTAATTTTTACAGTTGAGTAAAAAATGTTTTCAAATTAAGCAAGCAGTATTGCAATCTAATAGAGCATATTGTGTGCATGTCTTTGGATCACAAAGGGGTTAAAAAGCACAAATGCTAAAATAATGTTTTGGTTATACAAGTGCAAATTTGGAGACTTTTGCAAAAAGTTATAAGTCCACCTCCCAAAATCTTGGAACGATGGATAATTCAGAAGAAGAGTAGCGGACAAAAGCAGAAGCATTAAACCCAACAGCCTCCCACAAACACAGTGTGTACATCTCATATTATGCATCTTCTGAGTGTTAAGTTAAAACTTGTTGGGTTTTGATTAAAAATGTGTCCACTAGTCATGGTTTATCTAAAACGTGGAAGACTTCTAAAAACATTGCTTCTAAAATGGTATTATAACAGGTTTCACATGAAATGTTCTGTCGTGTATCAGAGAATGAATATATCATGCATTTATATATGGCGTTTATTATGCTCTTTTTTGTCAAACTCGTCATGTGGGCAACGACTTACCGAAAAAGACTTGAAGCTGTAACTGAGGCTTCTACAAAGTACATTAGAGATCAGACCTTGTAAAATAAATAAAAAAATTATATGTAAGAATGTTTTTTTTTCTTTTCTAGTTATTGTGTAAACTGTTGACCACATGAAAGTAAATATATTATAGGCCTATATTAAATTAAATACCATTTAAATGAACTACTATTTAATTGGACTATATCTATATATTTATATATCTATATCCAGTACCAGTCAAAAGTTTGGACACACTTTCTAACTCAATGTTTTTGGTTTAGTGATTTATTTTCTACATTCTAGAACAATACTGGACATTCAAGTACAAACATTTACTTTTTACTCACTTGTAACCAATGAATAATTTATAGTCCTTACTAAATAATATACTTTAGAATAACAAGCCTGGACACTTTAACTATTTTATAACACAATGACCAGGAAAAGAAAGCCAGAGTATATTACATCAGCAACCCTTTAGCAATAATAAATAGGCGGTAGCTTAATCCTTAGTCCTTAAGCTTGAATAGTTTAAAGCCATTAATTATTTATGCATTGTTGTATTGTGCCAATATTGTAACTTATAGTCCACTATAAACACTGAGCTCAGCTGCGACAGGGTTTTTCAAGGTTTACTATTACTCACAGCTCAGCCAGTGGTGAAGATATCTTTTTCTTACATTACCCCGGTACTGGAATACTTTCCCATGCAATATAAGGAACAGTGGTTTATAATGTTTTATTTTAATACTATTATTGTTTTTTTTTTTTTTTTTAATCTAGATAAAAAAATACTTGTTTAACCTAGTCTTATTTCAGTTATTTTTTTAAAGTTAATTATTGTTAAATTAATGAATGTGCTTTATTTAAAACACACACACACATAAAAAAATTATGCCATTTTAGTAGGGTCACAATTTTGCCCAGCATTCAGCAAAGAAAGCATATCTGAAATTACTGGAATAAAAAACTTTTTTTTAAACCCGATATTAAAACCTAGAAGGAGAGTGCTAAACTCTCAACTTTGTGGAAGAAACAAATCATATAAGGGGATCACTTAAATGCAGGTAAAGTTGCATTGTAAAATAATCGGCAGTAAAAATCAGAGCTATGTTTAACAGTGGAAATAGCAGCATTTGCATATACAGACATGGGACAGTCACAGGATTGGGACTAAACAGTTGTGTGGCCATAATGAGACTATTCAGAAAAATATGCTTCAGTTTGCCAGGGAGCATAAAGATTGGACTTTGGAGCGATGGAATAAGGTCATGTGGTCCAGATTAAGCCTGTTCCAGGGTGATGTGAACATCAGGGTAAGAAGGGAACGCATGAAGCGATGCAACCATCATGCATAGTGTCCACTGTACAAGCCTCTGGAGAAGAGGTTATAATCTGGGGTTGCTTCAGTTGGTTAGGTCTAGACTCAGCGACATTATATGTGGCAATAAAATGAAGTCAGCAGACGACCTGAATGTATTGAATGACCAGAATATCACATCTATGGAGTTTTTCATCCCTGATAGCACAGGAATATTCCAGGGCTCAAATTGTAAAATAGTGGAAGCATAAGGAAGTTCAAATGAAACAAAATAAAATGTAATCCAAATAACTATTAACCTTTATCCTCAAGTCTCTCACCTTTCTTTTTTCACCATCTTACTAATCTAGACTCTAGTTCTGCAATCACTTCAGTCACCCATAGCACAACTTGGCACTACATTGTACGCACATCATATTACTCAAGTTATTTCAAATGATCTTAAAAATCTATGCAGGACCTTTGTCCTTGCATCCTTTGTGCACCTGTCTGAATGTGTCTGTCCTTGTCTTGTATGCTGTTTGTCATGTTAGCTGTAGGAACATTACTCTTAGAGCAAAAGAATTTCTTTGGCTTTGTATCAGAAAGGAACACAATAATAAATCTGACTTGACATGCCTGTTTTGTATTAATTGTAGTAGTAGTAGTATTTTTAGCATTATTAGTATTATGCTAAGTGGCACTGTTGAAATTGCATTGTGTCAGTAGAGTGGTGTTATTAGTTTCCTTTTTTTAACAATAGCAGGTGATATCAGCTAACATGAACACATGACCCTGTCTCATCATGCTCACTGTAATGAGAAGGAGAGGCGAGGGGCTTGACAACAAAGGAGACTCACCGCCTCATAAATGCCATGGCAACCCTATGAATATCACACACGAGACTGAACGTCTCGGCTGCTGACACAAAGAGAGAGAAAGAGAGAGAGAGAGAGAGAGAGAGAGAGAGAGAGAGAGAGGGGTTTTACTTCTTCAGCATACACACACACACACAGAACAGAAACATTAGGCAAATTAGAGTGGTGTGCGGCAGGAGATTTTCCTGTCAGTGCCAGACAAAGAGCCACCGTCATCCAGACACAACACACACATGGGGGGCTCACAGCCAGTCACACACACACTTACACACACACTCAACCAATCAGCTGTCTTTCTAACTGATAATTTGCTTTCTATTCAAATGGATTATTGTAATTCCCTCAATCAGAATTATTCATTAGATCAGACAAGCTGAACTGCTGACCTTGATCAGTTTAACGCTGAATGACGACAAGACAGACGAAATAAGGAGATTTTTATTTTTTTTAAAAAACAATTTAATATATCAATATATAGAGATATGTATCAACAGCTCGATTTTCATAGAAATGTGAGTGAGACCATTTTGGCATACGGTACAGATATCCCATGTAAGTACAGCGTTGCTAGGTTAAACCCCCCGAGTACCCTACACCCCCACAAAACCCTACACGCGGGAAGAAGGAATAAAAACATTAAAGAAAATAACATTGTTGAAAAATATACACAAAACAAGGCACCAATAAATTAAACTCATAATCCTCGCTTTCAACACGTGATCTATTACACAGAATTAAATACACCATCAATGCCTACTTCTGCAATGATTTACTGTTAAGAGACTTATTAAATTATAATAATAATAATAAAAAAGAAAATACAAAGAAAAAAAAAACACTTTGGCTGATTAATTTTTAGTTACAATCAAGTAGTAAAGAAATCCAGTGCGTTTAAACTGTACAAATAAATTTTCCAGTCCGGTCTACACTCTTCCGTCTGCTTCCAGGTGACTAATATAGACATCTTTTTACAGAAATGTTTAAAACATTATCAAAATTTCCGCCATATGAAAAGGTATTTACAAATCTTGATTCCAGCCCAGTTCACATCCCGCCCAAACCGCCCGCCCGCCCCCTTGTCCCTTCCCCTATGTAATCATTTACACAGTGCAGAAGGCTTCTCAAAAGTTTGTGCAACAAACAGTGTAGAAAAGGTTTTTTTTTTTTCCGTAGGAACACGTTAAAGGAACGGTTCGCTGAGAGAAAATATCTGCTTCCTGATACTGTACAAAAAAAAAAAAAAAAAAACAGGAAAAAAAAGAGATGTTTCTGGACATTTGTTCAAGTAGCACATGATCGGTCGAGGAAAATCAAAACGGAGGTCGTTATATTCACAGATGGCAAAAGACCCAGGATGAGAGGGATCCAGTGTACAGGCAAGTCAGCAGTACTGTTGTGTTGTGCAGGATGGATCAGGAGGGGGCGCTCTGCTCTCGGAGTGTACAGCCGTGACGAAGCAGCGGCGCGAGGTTCCACGACAGCTTCCCGGCTCGTTCTTCTGCTTTGCCCGGCGTGTTTTTTCTTTTTCCGGCATGAGGGAAAAGTATAGCCCTTTCAAAAACATCCGTTCTGGGATGAGTGAAAAGTGGACGTGTTAAAAAAATGCCGTTAGTGGTGAGTGATGTCATGTGATGTGATGATATGACATGACAGAAGGGAAGGAAGGAAAAAATGAATGAAGGAAGGAAGGAGCAGCACGGTGCAACCCTGCATTGCACTGCACTGCAGGAAGGCAGGGATTACCTTCAGATATGCATAGAGTAAGAGAATATAGAAAGCACTGACATCTACTGAAAGGTCGGGGATTAGTCGACATCTAAACGCTTGGTGTAGACTTTAACAGGAACCGTGCAATAAATTATCATCCGACTAACACGTGAAACCAAACTCAAAGCCTCCGAGTATCCCTTTAAAAGAAGACAAGCGAGCTCAAGCGCAGCACCTGGTAAACCTGGGACAAAATGCGCAGAGCTCTCATCTTTAAACAGTAAAAACCACTACGAATCGTTATGTACACTTAGAAAAAACACCAGACCTCCTCTGGAGAAAGACGAGTCATAAAATTACCCTGTATTGCTTGTGTAAGATTTGTAACAAACAAAACAAAACAAAACATCGTAGAAGTACGCCGTTGTAATCATTAGACATATTGTTAAATAATGTTTTGGAAGTATGAATCAGGAAGAGTGAAGAGAAGTCCATAAAGATTACGTATTAAAAAATCCAGACACCAGGACTTCATTGCTTTCAGTGTTAAAACCTTGGCAGTGCAAACAAAAACTGTTAATGTGAAGCACAGCAGGGCGACTACAGGAGTGTATCTCGTTCTCCATCAAGTACAGAAGATTGACCAGTGCAGCATGTTCCTCTACTGTAATTTATGTTCTTTTGTAACAATGGCGTCAACAAGCCACGAAATGTCTGAAACGAGTCTTTACTGAATAATCTGTCTCTAGATTCCCCTAAGCCCCTTGTTTCTCACACTTTGCTTCCAAGTCATAAAATAACATGCATATGCTAACGGAATGCACTAAGATCACTTCAGATTTAACACCCAGTGGTTTATTTTCCCTTTAGCATATCATAGCATCCTCGCTTGCTAATTAGCCGGTGTGCTCCTTCTTATATATATAAGCTCTTCTCTGTTCATGTTATGTTTAGTTACTGCAAAGGAATAAAGACTAAAATTCCACACTGAGACCATAACAAACATTTTACACAGCAGCACTAAGTAGCTAAGCACAACAGCAGCAGCACAATAGCCTACTAGCTAACTAGCTAGCCTTAGCTGTTGCAATTACAACCCTGCTAGCCAGCTAGCTTCTTTTAGTTAATTTTTTTTAACTTCAGTAACCTCTTTTTGCTATTCAGTTTTTTTAAATCAGCTGGTTAGCTTTAGAAAATCATTCATCACTTTGTTCTATTAATTTTTTTTTTTTTACAAAAAAACAATTAACTGATTTCAAAAGAAAGGAAGTAACATATCTGAATAACGCTGTGTAATATTTAGAGCTGTGAATCACACAGAGATTCACTGTCGATTTAATTGCATTTGATTTCTGGGCTTTTTTACTGAATCGATTCGATATAACTAATGTTTGCTGTCTGATTTGTCTCTGACAGCTGTATTTCTTTAAGGTTTTAAAGTAGTAAAAACTACTAAAAGTATTGATTATGCATTGATTTTTAATATTTTTTAATATTGTGTTGTTGTTTTAAAATGTCATACAAAGCGATTATCTTTTTTTTTTCCAGCCAAACTTTTCCAGCACACTCCAGGCTAGTAGGTGGTGATATTGCAACCGTCCATGAAGTAAGAGATGCAGAGTCACAAACATTTAAAAGTTTACCTTATTAGTTCAAAAAGTATGCCTTGATTGTTAATTGAAAACCGATCCATTGATTTAATTAACCGTATCGATCAACAAAAAAATCGCTCAAATTGCATAAACGATTAAATCGCACATCTCTTGGTGATATTCACGTAAGCACTGGTTTTTAAGAAGAAAGAGTCTGAGAGAGTGAGAGAGTCTGTCATGGTCGCTAGGTTACAGCATTTCCATTTTTAAAATCCTTCTACTGTAAGAGTTATTAGGGATTAATTACAGCACAAAGTGGTGTGGAATCGTCTAAGGAAAAAATAGAGTTAAAGTGATTCCTTCTCCATTTTCGACAGCTGTCATAAGTCAGTTGCTTAGTAAAAATTCCTCTAGTAATAAAACCACGATTATCTCCTGATCTGATCTCATGCTGATATTTTTTTCCAAGTTCATGCTCTTCTGGTCTTAAATATCTGACATACTGTAAAAAGTGTCATACAAAAATAAACTAAATTAAATATATAGAGCTATTTCTGTATGTGGGACTCTGGGACGCCTCGGATATCTTGACTTTGAGACGTCATTAAATTTGTGTGTGGGTCATGCGGGGACGTGAGTTACAGAAATAAACCAGTGCTTATTAATATTGTAGTCTGGACCCGGAAAGGTGCAGGAACATTTTAACATTTCTTACTTTCTCATTAAACTACAAATTTGTGAATAGTTCAGTATGATCTCGGATGCACAGTTAATCTCTCGGACATTAACGGTCATCCTGGTTAACCCTGCCGCCTTCAGTAGGTGTACGTGAGACAGACACTGTGAAAATCAGCGGCCTTAAATCTTATTACAGCAGGAAAGATTTCCAAAGTGTTCATTTAGAATTTGTTCATTGGTTGTCAGATATCTTATGTCAGATATTTAAGATATTTTTGATTTAAGAAATATATAAAAAAAAACCCTGAAAAATAATATATAAAGATTGTTCAGGTATAATAAATATTATAATAAAATTAAATAAATAAAGTAAAATACCTTGGACCATTCCTAAGTAAAATCAGCAGGATTTTTCATGTGCTGCAATATAGGAAAATTATAATTAGCCAATATTTATACCTGCATATGTTCAACCAATACTTATACATTGACTATGTTCATGCTTAAATGTCCTTAAGTATATTTGGATTCCTAAATATTTGATTTCCAGACAAGTGTGATCAAAATTGTAGAAGAAAAAATTTTTTCTAAGAAAAAATATTTTAGTTTTAGTGGGTACAAAGAATACACAAAAGCTCTGACTGTTTTCCAATTTTCATTCAGAATGTTTTTTTATCATGCTCTTCTTACTGGCCCATGAGTCAGTTTAACCAGTTTTCTTTTCTTTTTTTTTTATTTATCTAGATTTAAGACAAGCACAGCATGAATGCAAATCCAGCATGAATTCAGGTCAGGACATGACCTTTTTCTATCATGGCATAACTTGGACCAACATTGTTTCCTATGAGCTGCTCTGAAAACGTTTACACGATGGATATATTTATATAAACCTAATCCACGACAGACTCTCTGTTTACATCTGCCTGACCAGCTAGCTTTCCCCTGACCTGCACCACTCAGTGAATCGTGACTATAACAAGTCTTGTAGAACTAAAAAATAAAATTCATGCTGTATGAACAAAAATGCAGCAAATGGTTACGCTGCTAAAAATTGTACACTCTGAGGAAAAATCCTTTCCTTGTCAATGGAGTTAGGCTCAGAGATTAGTGTGTAAGCCCGTCTTTTAACTAAAAAGGTGCATGGTAATGCTTTACTCCAAAAAATAATTACACTCCATTTATGCAGTTTAAAGAACTAAAATGTTTACGAAAGTCAAAAACACATACTAAAAGTAGAAAAGATGTCTCAGTGAACAGGGATGTGGGAATGGTCGCCTGAGAGTGTTATTTACTACAAATGCAACTGTTGAGGTTAATAATACTAATACTAATAATGAAACAAACAAACAAAAAATCTTAAGCAAGCTTTAAAATTTGGATGATTTTTAAAAATTTGTACAGTATGTTGTAAATAGACTTGAGCAATATTGCACAAGCAAGAGTGCTTTATACTGAATAACAGCATGGTTGTCATTCTGCTGTAGCTTGTCACAGCTACGCTGATATGTACTATACAAGGGTGAGTCAAAAATTCTCAGCACGCTGGTTATATTAAAACTTGGGTCTTATCAGCGCTTTCCGTTCACGGCTACTGTCTACCCAGTCACTGCTGTGCAGGTATAAAAGTGTTACATCAGTTTATTTGAGCAAAAGTAGGTGCCCCAGTTATGATTTGCGCAAAAGAAGAGCAGCGTGGTCTGAGAGTGCATCTGGTGCCGAAATGATTAGAAGTGGTTGGGTACCTGCAAACTAAAATTGCCAAAAAAAAAAAAAAGTTTCTTAAAGAGAGTCATTACTGGTGACGAGATACAGATTTATCACTACGAGCCTCAGACTAAACGCCTGAGTATGGAATCTCAATCTCCAACCTGGAAAAGGTTAAAAAGCCAACCATCAGCTGGAAAATTCAACAATCAACAGTGCTCGTTACAGTGAGATGCTTATTGAAGAGCTGTAGCCTAAACTTTGGACTGATATCTGAGGGTGTTATGATCTCGCATGATGATGCACGTATGCACACTTTTGTTTACACTGTCAACACTCTGCAAAAACTTTAAGGTGTTATAGTCCTATAGTCCTGATCTCACTACATCGGACCTTTACCTGTTGTGGTCCCCTAAAAGCAGCCCTACGAGGACGAAGATTCATTTATGATGAAGCAATGACGACAGCGGTGTATTTGTAAACCGCAGCTCAGCCTAAAATATTTTTTAACGTGGAAATACAAAAGCTTGTTGACGGATGGACGTTGTAAAGCGAGAAGATTATGCTGAAAAACGGTGTATTTGTCTCTTCTACAAGTTAATTAAAATAAATACTACAGCCACGTACAGTGCGGATCATTTTTGACTCACCCTCGTAATTACACTGCTGTCAATATGTAATCAGTATTGGTGGAGGTGACATTTCAGCCATGACATGACCAAATGTTCTGTTTATTTTTGCTCGGAATATCTACCTGATTATTTATTAATGAACCACCTATTGCCCTTATAATTACATTTAAATGTTATGATACGTCCTGAAATAACGGGGGAGCGTGGAGCGTAATTAAGCCAGGAAAGTCCCTGTGCATGAGCTGTTACAGGTACAAAAGGTTATGAGAAAGAGCGCATTAAATCAAAACCTTTACATTTATCCTACATTTGAACCGTTTCGGCGACAAGGAAAACTAAACGATCGGAGAGTGCACACTGAATTAGAGCGCAGAAAGATGTTCTAAAGACTCACTCTGTTTGAATCTGTGATATGGGGAAGACACAGGGCTAGAAGACTGCTGAGAGGAATGACACGACCATTTATTTCTTGTATAGTGTTTGTAATTTAGCATAATTCCTTTCTTATTTCATCTAAGACCTGCCGGCAGACATCACATCATCTACTGTAGCGCTACACCACAAATGTACTGTACAGTGTGTTTGCAGAAATGTTTTGCTTTTCAGCTCAACAACATGTCTTCAGCTTAAAACAGTCCAGAGCTAACAAAACAGATTAGGCAGACACACACAGACACACTGCGAGTTTACACCAGTGCTAAAATAACTAAGTGTCTACTGAATGAAGCAGCGTTGGATAAAGTTAGTCCTGATGAAAGAGGAGTCATTACTAACACACCTGCTGGAGACGCAGGGATGAAGAGGTTAGTGTTAGTCTCTAATCACTGAGCAGCGCTACACAGCATCTAAAGGACAGGGGTCTGTGTGAGTGTGTGAGTGAGTGTATGAGTGTGTATGAGTGTTCCACTCTCTCTGTGGCTTGCTGTGCAGTGCTGCAGTCTCCCCACCAGACTCAGAGCCCCAAATAAGTGGATGGATGGACACATGGATGGATGGATGGAGGGGAGGAGGAAACAACCTCAGGGTAATCCGTCATCCTCCACACTGAGCGCCACGCGCTGCACACAGCACATGAAAAACAAACAGAAAACATGGTTACATACACTGCTGGAGGGAGAGAAGGAGGAAAGATGGAAGGAAAAGAAGGAAAGAAGCATGAGAGAGAAGAGACGCGAATGAGTAAAATAAATGAATAATTACACAGACGATTACCTAACGAAATAATAATTAGGTAGCAAGAAAGAGCGGAAGAAAAATAAGAAATAAAGCAACTAAAAAAAAGAAATGACAAGAATACAGACAGATAAGTAAATAAATAGATGAAAGAAATAAGAAAGGAAAGAAAAATAACTAAGTAAACAACAAAAAAGATGGGAAAAAGAAACTTGAAAATAAATAAAGGAAAAAAGGATGGAAAATATGAGATTAACTACATAGAAGTAGTAAAAAGTATTTACTTTAACAAACAAATAATAAAAATAAAACAATTAAATAATTAAAGCAAGGGAAAAAAAGGAAGAACTAAATAAATAATGACAGAAAATGTAATAGGAAGATAGTAAAAAAGAAAGTAATTATCAAATTAAATAATCACAAAAACAACAACAAATTATTAGACAAACAAAATATACAAATGAGGAAATAATCAAAGATGGAAAAAGTAAGAAAGAAAGAATTAAGATGACCACAGAAAGAAATCAAACAATAATGTGTGTGCATGTTTGAGAGAGAGAGAGAGAGAGAGAGAGAGAGAGAGAGAGAGTCAGACTGAACCTTGCTCTCTGTACAGAGCATTAGCCAAAGACATCTGTCTATTTTCACTGTTCTTCAGAATACAGATGCGAGAGATTTATGCTGCTTAAATAAACACCCGCACACACACACATACCTGCACATGCGCGCGCACACAAAGTCATGCACGCAAAGACACTAAAGAATGTAACTTCTAAAAAAAGATTGTCGAATCATTTAAAGTGCTCGTTACTCACCCCGATCTCTGCTGTAGTGAACATGAAATACAACTCAGGGGCACGGCACAGTCACTACTTCATACTTATTAAACACTCTGTGTGCTTCCACAGCAGGAACCTTCTCAGGAACTCAAACTTTTCTTTAGTAAAGGCAGAAATTTTGCCTGCACTGCCGTACGATCCTTACTGAGCTTCTCTCATCCTTTACACATTGAAAGCTCAGGCATCTTACTGAGATACATTTTTGACGGACTGGATTTTTATTCACTGGGAGTGGAGTACAAACGAGGCCATAACTGGTAATCCCAGTGATGTGAGGGAATGCTGATAATACAGTAGCTAGGTAGTATCTTTTCTAGTCTAGTGTGATCAATACTTTAGTAGTAATCGAAGATTGGACAAAAAACAGATCTGTTTTATTTTCTAGAAGCTCTTACTGTTTTTTTTTTGGTTTCACCAGACTAAACTTGTGCAGTGAAAGTCACTGAAGGGCAATTTCTTTATTATTATGTTTTTTGCACCCCCCTGTTTTTTAACATTTAAATGAATCAGCACATTGGTTTGTAGCGCAGCTGGAGGCTTACTGTATCATAAAGTACGACCGGTAATGTGGAGTACTAAAAGAAAAAGTAACATAAAATAAAAGTAAACAAGTGGTGAATGAAAAATGCAGCTGGCTTAAATTTTGTGCTTTTTTTTTTTTTTAAAGGCATCTGTCTCATGTGTTTAAAAGCAAGTGGGTAGAATCACTGCTGTAGTTCCTTGGAAGGTTCCCAGAACTTCAGCAGAAACCTGCCTGATAACCAGCTGAAACTGAATGCGATGCCTGTATGAATACAGATAAAAACTTCCACTTACTTCTAACAAACATGATGTGGATTAAACATACGTACGTGTTGTAGGTGTGCAATGACGTGAGAACAGAAAACATCATGACCGCTTTGTGGTAGATGTGGAGGTATGGAATGAGCTTGTGTGAAACATGAGAGCGACGGCGTGTACATTTAGTACTGCAGCATCGTCTCCTCTAACATCAGGGCATACCTCGCGCAGCCCTAATCTCATTAAACCTGCAGTGAAGCGCTTCTCGGTCCTCATTTTGTGCTGGTCAGCATGGGCACCCCTGAGTACCAGTGAGCGGCCGGGTCAGGGATGCCGCCTGCAAGAGGGAGAGCTAAGAACGGCTGCCTGACGTTTCCACTCACGGCTGGGTAGATGTGTCCGATCTGCTCGCTGTGGCCGATGTGGATCTCGTCGTCGTCTTCCTCTGTGGTCTTGCGGTACACTGGATTGTCGAAGTTCATGCTCTTGGTGTTCCGCCGCCTCCAGTTGCGCCAGACCAGGTAGCCTCCAGTGCACGCCAGGGTGAGGACCACTGTGGCAAGGATAGGAACTGCATGCGTTTAACACACAGCCGACACACGGCGAGGGCGTTAACACAGCCAGACACAGGCCAGCGCTTCATGACACACACATACACAATCAAGAGCATAAGCAGCTGGGTACATCTGGGGCAAACTTTTGGGCACAAAATGCTGTATGGGTTCAAATACTCAGACACTTCAGATGATTAAATTATTGGGTTTACTAAAGCGAGATATTTTAAAGTAAAGTATGAGCCAAAATATTTAGTACTTCCAACACTTACATTACACATACCGTGGTAAATCAACAGCCTAATAGTGTGTATGTTAGTTTCTTTTATGAGAAAGTAACTCGCAGATGACAACAAGGTGATATTGTTCGTCTTTTCATTTCAGTACTGTATATCTTGGCGCATACTGTAATTTTTTATAAGATGACATAATACAATTTAACAGTCTCTTTTTTTGTTTGTCTTGGGCTTTGTTCCTTTTACCCTATGGGGCGCCACATCGGATCATTTGATCTGCAAGATCTAGCAAAGGTTTTGCACCAGATGCTGATCCTGCCTCAACCCAGCCATTTTCTAACCGGGCTTCGGACTGGCACTGCATGCAGTGACTGGGTTAATAATCTTGCCCAAGGAACCAAACGTGGTGACTGGCGGTGGCGGGGCTCGAACTCCGGCAACATACAGTAGAGCCTCAACCGCATGAGCCACCACCACCCCTACTTCTGACTGATATAGGCAGGAAATGATCCTGCTTTAAAGGGCATCAATACTTAAAATATTTAACTGTCGCAAGTTAAATGATCAAACTACAAAAAGAAAGAAAAAAAAGAGGTTAAAGTCTGGAACTATCAGGAAGTAACTTTGAGTTATCTATTTTTAAGTAGAATGTATTTATAGGATAGGTGGGTGCACAATAAGCAATGGATTATTTTGGATTATGTGATTGCAAGATGTCTGCTATAAATATCTGTTTAAAAAGCCACTTATGCACAACATCAGAAATGACCACTGTGTGTCTGCATGGTGAATAGTGTGTACCGTTCAGTGTTCACTGTGAAATTATTTTTTTGCTTTTAATCCTGTAGGTACATAAGGGTAGTATACACTAATATAAGCCACCCTTTAGAATGTACTGAACTATTTCCCCCAGTGATAGTTTATGTATTATCAAAAAGTATAACTATTATTAGAATATCAACATTTGGATATACTCATGAGCCCATACAGCAAATGTCCAAAGAGTTTGGAAAAAAATAAAAATAAAAATCAGAGCCAGAGGTACCACATAGACATGCACATTCACTAGGGCTTTCTTAAGCAGCAAGGGAATACAGCCATATCTACTGTACAGTGATCTATAAACACATTCACAGCAAGTCAGGCCACATTCATAAAACATTTTCCATATAGTTATAATTATTTTGGAAAATGCATTACACTTTATTAAGGGATTTTTTTTTTTTTAAAAGTCTATCTTAAATCCGCACTGAAGTACATGTTTTATAAGTGCGTGTGCTTATGGAGGTGCATATAAGTACACGTATCTGGAACTAGCCATATGGCTCCAGGGGGAAAAAAAGGTGTTAAATTTGTACTAAGTACACCATAATTTTGGTAGATACCAATTAGATTTAGCTAAGTCTCACCTGAACTTTGGAATTAATTTCTGTACAGAACGATGGTTGTAGAATTTGTAGAAAGTGGTTGTAGAACTTTACGGTCGGTGTACAAAGCCAGAAAATTGTTATCGACTAAGACCTATTGTAATGTACTTATATGCACCTGAATTTCGATTTAAGACAGACTTGAAAAAAACCTAAACTATTTCTTTAATGCAATGACTGACCTTAGAAAAAAAGCCTTATACAGTATAAACACTGTGCATTAAAACAGTCTAACGTTTTACTTAATTATAAACAAAATATTTCCTGATGTCATACATGACTTAAGATGTCTTTTTTGGGCAATATATTAATTCAGTATGCAAACTGGGACTGAATTTTCTTGGCATTTACATACTAACTAAAAAAAACATCACTCAAAGTGTAATCCAATTTCCATTAATAGTTATAATGCTGAGTATGATGCTTTCATATGAATGCATCACATTCATAATTCAGTAGAAATATCTTATAAAAACATATTCTAAGCATTTATAATGCATCATTCAAAGTATACGCATGCCATATACAGTCTCACACTGATTGACTATAAACAGATAGTGGAATATCATCAGATCATGCAAATCGTTGAAAAGCATGAGATCCCGCTGCATGCAAAGTGAAGCGTGGCACTCGAGTAAGTGTGAAGGCTTACCTATAGGGATGACGACACCAAGCACTGCTATAGTGATGTTGTTCCCCAGGAAGAAGTGACCTGTAGTTGAGGCAGAGAAAAAATGTGTGTGTATCAGTGTGTGGCACGGTGAGGTTTTTTTTGATCGTCTAATTCAATATAAAGTGTATAAATCTGAATTTATATAAAAGGGACATGAGTTTAAAGAGCAGGCAGGTCATGTGATCAGCATATACACTCTGTAACAGCTTTGTCTACTTCATAGGTTTACTTCATTTATCTGCTATACCACTTATTCTATACACAGGGTCACAGTGCCAACCACTTAGCCACCGTGCCACCGCATAGGAGCATTTCTAAGCAGATATTATTTATAAGGTGTGCTCGCTTTGTCCAGACCACTCACATCATGATCTAAATCCTTCTTTTCACTTTTTCAGATCAGATCCATTCATTTGCTTTAACAGTGCCTCAAAATCACACACATCTTAACTCCATTATTTTCTCCTGAGCATAAACAGGTGCTGAAATAAACCTAAAAGATCTAAATCTTACAATTAGTGCATTTAGCTAAAGGCCAATTAATGTCAGGTAATAAAGCCTGAGCCCAGAGAGCAGGGGAACCAAAATGCATACACAGTCTGGTAGGTTCTCTGGAATGTGCTCGGCATATCAAAAAGATGATTGAGTAAAAGATACGGCGACATTAAAGACATCAAAGAAATGACTTGAAGAACACTCAGAATGAAGCGCTCTCGCTAGTTTTTCCGCTGCAAGGAGAGCTGATTGCAGAGAGCTGCACTAGAAAAGGCAATTTGTGGCATAATACGTCGTGTTTTGGACAATATTTAAATCAGATTTTGAGAAATGAGGATTTTGAATGTGCTTTGTATACAACCGTACACAAAGTGGAATTTCCCGAAGGTGATTATTTTTTAATAATATAATGATCAAACATGCTTTATACATCTTTTACTACAACAATTCACCAGCACAATGTGTTTTTTCCCTCAATTAATTAACATCACGCTGCACTTTTTAAAATCATGAATATAATTTAGCTATATTTAATACTGTGGAGAGCCTGTGAAACAACTTACTTCCCATGATCATGACATTATTGCATCCAATAACAGCTGGATCATCCACAGGCTCTCTTTTGTTTCTCTTTTTTTCTGTTAGCGAAGCGCATATACAGTTTAATTAAATTCTACGTGATATAAAATTGATTTGAATTTGCTGCAACCATCAAATATAAAGCAGTAATATTAAACTCATCTATATAAAGTCATAAATCTGAGACAAGTTTAAGACATTTTAATTTAAAATAATAGTCCTGTCTTCTACAAATGTAATAAATGCTCTCGTGTGGTATTACTAAAGAAATCATTCTTTCTCAAGTGGCCTTTAAACACACCAAATTGCAGACTCATTAAAGCAAGCCATTTTTTTTTTTTTTAATGATTTAATCGTATGAAAGATGCAACCCTGTTAGTAATCAGCACCTAGGTTCTGATCTGAACCAGAAACGAGAATGAGATCTTCTAGCCGACAGCTAAATTCCTCAAAGCCACTACCTACTTTTATCAGGATGCTCCCTGTCCTAACAGTTTCTTTCTCTTCTGGTTTTTCTTAGGCTGACATTAGGGGGAAAGCTGCATTACAGCACCTCTCATGACTGCTCAGAGTCATTGGGAAACGGAGAGAAAAGGCCAGAGAGAATGGGTTGGCAGCCGTTTCTAAAGCATTCGTCATTTAGCTCAGAGCTGCAATTCAGGTTCTTGGTAAATTAATGTCCTGCAGCTTGACTTTGCTGCTTTTAGACAGCGATAAAATATCCAAGTGTCCATAGTTTTCTTGGTTAGACTAGAAAGTGGGCTTTCTCATGCTTTACCTGAGAGACTGAGTGGGTAAAAATAGATCTGGAAGAGTAATGTGCTGAGTGGAAAATGTCAAATCGGTACACAACTACTATCAGAGTTTAGAAGACTTCACTATCATAAACACTAAAACAACGTTATGAGCAAGATCCAGGCACAAGACAGGTTTTCACATTTGTAAGTGTTAACTTTTTATTTGGGTTGAATTGGTTAATGTAAAAGCGGTGTAGTGGTTAGCACTGTGGCCTTGCACCTCCAGGGTCCGGGTTCAATTCCCGGCCAGGCTTGATTCCCGTCTCTGAGTTTGCATGTTCTTCCCGTGCTTGGTGGGTTTCCTCCGGGTACTCTGGTTTCCTCCCACATTCAAAAGACATGTAGGTTAAGTTAACTGACGTTCCCAAATATAATTGCCCAAAGTGTGTGTGTGCCCTGCGATGGATTGGCACCCTGTCCAGGGTGTACCTCGCATCGTGCCCTAAGCCTACTGGGATCGGCTCCAGGTCCCCGCGACCCCAAATACAGGATAAAGCGGTATAGAATATGAGTGAGTGAGTGGTTAATGCAACTTTTATTGCAATGTATAATCCCTGTTATATCTCGGATCTTAAACAACAAGGGAAACAAAAAGGAAAATTTCTCAATTATTCAAGCAGTACATTTTGAAAGGGGCCTCCTCTGACAGGGCTTTGTAACAAGCAGAGTAAAGCATAGCTTTTAAGTTTGCCACCATTAGAATGAAGAATAAACTTTTTTTTTTTTGGTAATAAGAAAAAGTTGCAGTAGTCATAATCTACTCATCAAATCCGTTATCTACACTGCTAGTCGCTGTCGGGCCTGGAACCTATACCAGGGAACTAGTGATGGGAAGTTTGAATCATTTTAGTCCTCCTTTAGAATCCTTTTTTGAGTCATTTAGTTCATTTCGTTTTTTTGAGAAGAAATAAAATAAAATGTTTCATTCTCAATATACAGTAGACCCCCAATACATCTACATACACAAATTTACACATTACTGTAAATGTCCGTATAAACACAGTGTTTTGACTCCAGAGGTTAGGAATCTTTGGGTATGATGAAGGAATGTCTCGCTGCGTTCTCCTCCAAGCGGACTTACAAGCTGGCTGCGCTTACCAGCAGGTGACGCTGTCTATATAAGCAAGGCCATGATCTAAAGTAAGGAGCGCTTTGGCTTCTCGAGTTTGTCTGTGCCATATTCTTGTGTGTTCTTAGACTTTTAAAATTTTAGGATTGAACAGACCAGTGCTCTTTGCTTGCACAAAGCTGGTTGATTATGTTGATTAGCTCATGACTGATCCTAATGTTTTGTAACTGTCAAGTGAGAAAAGTGAAACTCCAAAATCAAAAACAAGTATGTTGTGTCATTCTTTCATTAGCATTTTCTGTCAGGACAATTGACACTTACTATACTTTACTATACTATACTATACTATACCCAAGTACCTTTTAACGCTTTATAAATCCATTGTTGACAGATTCTCCAAAGTCGCTGCATAAAACCTGCCATTCCTGCATCTTAATCCCAAGGACTGAGGCAGTTGTTGTTGTTTACGAGTGCTGGCGTTACTGTAGCCGGACAGGCCCACTTACCACAGCGTGCAGAGGAATGAGAGGGAAGAGCAGAGAACAGACCCTGGGGCGATGTTCATCAGTCAAGCCTGGCTGCTTCTCTCTGCCACTGCCTGCTCTGATTCAGCGGAGAGTGAGGCGCTTCTACACAGGGCCAGGGCCACAGCCTAATCCATCACTCTCAAGTGGCTTGGTGCTGCACAGCAAGCGAATTCTCCCACACATTAACTTCACAACCCCTTCTTGCCGTGAGGAAGGCACCGTGATCACGAGCTTGATCTCATTTCCATTTTCAGCGTACGACTGAAGTCAGGGATTTTGTCACAACTCGAGGCAAGACCTCCAAGGAAAATGAGGGCAGATGAAGTTGTCTGAGCAGACTGAGACAGAGGCAGACAGACACGAGCACGTGTACCGAGGTGTTTGATCTCACAAGCGCCATCTGTCATGCCTTGCTTAAGGTCTGTTTAAAAGGTTTTATGTCATGATGTTGCACTGAGAAGAAAACACTCAAGTGCATTTTTGGGATTCTCCGGTTTCCTCCCACCTGCCAAAAAACATGCTATGGGGGTGGACTGATGACTCTACACTGCTTCTAAACTTGGAAATAGATGGAGATGTGCTTCTCTCAAGTGGTTTCTCATTGTTTAGCTCATTCGATACTGCGCTGGTGCAGTGTTATTATTATCTTCCAAACATCGTTGAATGACAATTTCTTTATTAGAAAGTAATGTCAAAATGCTAGACGTTTTCATTATTCCTCTAATTATAAATTGACTGCCGTTATACCATTAAATACAGCAGCTTCTACTAATAATTATAAAATAGGTTTTAATTTTTATTCTTAAAGTCACTCACCACGATGTGAGAGGTTGCTGTTTGGTCCGTCCTTCTGAGAGATGGTGGTAGATCTGGGCGTCGTCTGTTGCCTGCTGTCTGTCGTGTTCTGGGTGGAGACGGGATGTTGGCGTGGCGTCGTGGTGCCGCTCTGAGTGCTGCTTGTCTTGGAAGACGATGATGGAGTTGAATGCGGTGTTGTGGTGGGTGGTGGTGTGGTTAACAGAGTGCCGTGTGTCGTAGAAGGAGCATACGTGCTCGATGCAGTTGTTGTGGTTGGGGTGGATGATGTGGTACTGGTCGTGGTTGTCGAGGACGGCGTGGAAGTAGACGGAGGTGAGGAAGTCTCTGTCGTAGACACCGTAGAAGGCTCTGTTGTTTCTGTAGTAGTAGAAGGCATAGCCGTTGTAGTCTTGGGCTTTGGCACTGTATTAGGAGAAAAATAATAAAGCACAGTGAGTCAATTTCACGCCAGGTCGCATAAAATGTAATTTGTTCATGTTATACTAGTTGCACAACATAGCGTTATACCATTATTCCTCTATCTTCCATCATTCAGTGTAGCTTATTAATTGGGCTAATTGAGACTCACCTGTGACACAGCGGCGCATGTCCGGGCCGAGCTCAGCATCATCAGGGCAGGCGCACGTGTATTTAGGTGAATGCTCGGTGATCTGCGGGGCTCTCAGACACAGGTACTCGCAACCTCCGTTGGGCAAACTCCCTATATTACAGCTGTCTAGAGCTGAGACAGAAAAAGCACACGGCGTGAACTGAAGCGCATTAGCCGAGGGAGCTTCGCTGACGAGGGGGTGCGCGTGTTTAAACATCATCATTACAGGGCAGGGGTCTGTCTAAAAGGCAAGCTCTACTATTAACATAACACTGTGATTAAAGTCTGGCGCTGGAACTAGTGCAGAAATAAAGCTCAGCCAATAATGTCCTTGGCAAATTCCTCTGTCTGAGAGAGAAATGACCTTGTTTAAGAACGTCGACAGCTAACACACTTTCATCTGTGCACACGAGGTAGTCGGGTTTGATTGCTTTTAAAGTGGTTATATAGAGTCGAAGCGAAAGAAAGAGCGAGAGAGAGAGAGAGAGCAGAATCCTCATAAAGAAGAGGCATACTGTACACACATCAGTGTTCATTTTACAGTATTTGTAATCCACTGGGAACTGGCTGCAAGGTGAAGGGAATGTGGCATGACAAAACAAATTCATTCTTAATGAATTATAATACGTTAAATCTGATTTTTTTCCATTGGTAGAATCCCAACTACAATAATAACTTGCCAATATAAAAAATATATATATATATAATTTTTTTTTTTTTTTTTTTTTAATTGTTTTTGTTTTTTTTGCTGTAGTTGCTGGTTGCAGTAGAATGGTTGTAATCCCAGATCCAGGACACATTTTTTTATTATTATTTTCTAAAAATCTATATTTACATCCTGTCTTTGGATAATTTATCTGAGAACATAATTCTAACAGTAAATGATTTAGAGAAACTTTAAATTATTATGCACACCAATCTCAGTGTTAATCTCAGAGCAGGGTCTTTAGTGGTAACAAAAAGTAGACGCCAGGGTTGTCGATGCTTAAGCCTCAACAATTCTTTTAAGTTTTTGTTACTTTGTTCTTACTTTAAATAAGAAGGCAGCTTAAAAAAAACTCATATTTTGCTCTTCATCATGTTTAGATAAATTTTGAAATATGAACTGTTCATCTGCTGTTTATAGTGACTATTTCATCTTAAGCCTATACATGCTATCATCGAAACATACTATCACAAAAGCCTGCAATTTATTACAGGGTATATACTGTACAAACAGTCTGAAATGTATGTAGAGTTTGTCAATACATAAAGCATTTGTTATACTTTTAAATAACTTTTGAAGTGCTAAATAAATATTGGTGCACATCTTCTGAAGGTTTTTATTTGTGCCATTATTTAGTGTTAGCCTGGATGACTATGACTGATTACAAAAGGTAATCCTAGGTAACATAGCATTACCATATGTCTGGAAAATAATCACAATGTAAGTTTTTGATCAAATCATACAGCTCTAGTTTCCATTTTCCATTCCTGGCATTTCCCAGCTGCCCTTATCCAGAGTGACTTTCGTTTAACATCTGAGGGTTAGAGACAAGCCCAGAGGCCCAACAGTATCGGCTTATTGGTGCTGATGTTTGAACTCACGATCAGCAGTACAACGTCCAATTTAAAAACGAAAAACCCTCCTTGTTTTTAAAAAAAAAATATATATAGTGTATTTGACTTTTTTTGACTTTACTTTTAGTATTTCAGGTAAAAATAAATAAATAAATAAAGCTTAGTTTTTTTTTTTTTTTTTTAGAAAGCCATATGTATGTACATGGTGCACTGCAATGGACTGGTTGTGTTTCTCCCAGTCTTGCTGAGATAAATGGGATCCACTACACTACAACCCTGGCCAAGATAAAGCACTTACTAAAGGTAAATGGATTACTAACAATAACATAAAAGCAGCCTAAAATAAAAACAAATCAACGAATGAAAAACCAAAGCAAGACAAATTTAAAAAAAGAAAAAAAAAAGTACTGATGAAATTTTTTTTAAGTATACTGAAATATGTGAAATAAGAAGAATATTAATAAATGGACCTGGAAGACAATGAAAGCATAAAAGCACTGAAAGTGTTACTTTACCGCAACTCTCGCGGTTGCTCCCAAGTGTGGAAAAGAAATTTAAGGATGATCTTATTTCCGAGCCGAGCTCCCACTGCTCGGAGCACTGTGTGCTTTCTTATTGAGTAATATTTCACTAAAGCTGTTGTCACACAGCACCTCATGAGGTTTCCCTTCTGTGAGTGTTACACTCTGTTTTCCAGCAAATACACCGAGCCAAATTACATTTTCATTCGTTTACACCTTTTCACTTAGTTTAGAGCTTTTGTTAGCACCTTTAGTACATTTAATACATTCATTACATTTACCAACACCATTCATTTATCAAAGCGAAAGTGAGAAAGCTGCATTTTCTTTTCTTGCAAATCTGTAAGCCTCATTTAAACATAAAAATGTTTAAAAGTATCATAAATGCAAAGCTATGAAAAATATGAAATATAAAAAATAAATGATGCAGGTCCTTAAAGTTTATTGGTTCGTTAAAGTTTATTGGTTCTGCGTCTGACCTTTGGGCTGCCGGAGCTCGTGGAACACCACTACGTCCAGCGGGCTGTCCAGGTGCTGCGCCAGCATGGAAACATCGTGCCCCGTTAAACGATTCACACTGTAGATAGCGTTGTTCTCCAGATCTGTCCAATATACTCGGTCCTGCAAGAACAAAAACAGTTAGTTTTAGTAGTTAGTACTGGACAAGCAAAAAAAACCCAAACAAACAAAAAAAAAAACACCGCATCACTATTTAATAATCCTACAATGTATAATAATTTGTGGGTCAAGAAACCTTTATAAACACTCCCAAGGCTTCGCCATAGTATTCATGGATTGTTTTGACATTTAATATCAACATATATTTATTGTAGTCGTGCATTTCACATGATCATGTGCCAGGAACTCTATACTCTTCCTAAAAGCCATGAAACTATGTCCTGTTTATCTGCAATTTATTGATTTCTATTGTTCCTTCGTATATTTTTTGAAATGTCCTGTATTTCAAAATGTGTCACATGTGCAAGCTACAGTGCCGCACTGGAATGTGGAAAGTTCACCTTTGTTTTTTCTTTTTTGTGTGTTTACTCTTTATCTTTAAGTATTGTGCTTCCAAATCTGCACTGTGAATTTCTTTACTGGAGTGGATTCACAGAGTGCGGTGACCTCCATTTGTTTATCTGAACACACTGGAACAAATCAATCCCCAAAGGAAAACCTGAGATGGACTCAAAGCAAACATGTCTGTCAATGCTGCTGATCTGATGACCCGTGCTTTTTGAAAGTAATCATGCTCGATCGTGATGCAGCATGTACGACACTGAATTAAGTATGTTGCGCAAAGCTGTTAAAAAATAAAAAATGCTGTGCAAATGTCAATTCAATGATCACAGATTAAATGTTCAAGAGGACGGTGGGCAGAAAAACTGCAGAAAATAAATGTGGTATTGTAGATCTGAAATTGGAGATAAAAGAACGTAAAAGAGAATGGGAGAGGATAAAAATATGGGAGAAAAAGTCCATGAAAGACTATCAGATCTTTTAGGACAATGCAGGGCTTTTTTGATCAGCCTAATTAACACTAACACCACTATCTATAGCTTCTACGCAGAAGAGCCTGCCAACACACGCACTTTGAAAAACAACGCTTCCTCTGCCATCCTTCTATCTCTCTGTATCGCTTTTCACGTCTAAGAAGCCATACCAGCCTTGACAACAACACCCCAAAGCCGTGGACACAGACAGGTCGGTTGCTATGACTACCAGATGTTCACACCATTTTGGTTCAGCGGAGTTGAAAGTAGGTGAGTACGGATGAAAACGAGTAGCTAGCACGCAGGCTGCTAGTTTTAAGCTTGCTGTTTGGAAAGGTCAGCCCTGTGGCTCCCCGCAGAGCCTCAGAAGATCCTCGCTTAGTGCTGGATGAGAAGAACTCAGGCAGTGTGCTCTTTTGAAATGCCGTCCTGTTCTGGCACTGAGAGGAAAATCACACTCTCATGCTCCCGATGACTGGATTAACCTTTTCTAGGAAAGCAAGTTTGCAATTAAGATGCAAAACTTGCAGTACCACTGTAAGAATTAGTTTTTTCAGAAATCTTAAATTGAACCCCAAGGCCCTTTATTAATTAAGTTCTTTATCACATTTGGGATATCCTTATCTAAAATCACACTAGCTTTTTTCTTTTGTAAACAAAACATTAAACTGAGGTAATACGGGAATTTGCATCATTGACATTGATATCACAACTGATTTATGTGTCTAAACTAATCCTCGTACTTGGAACGGTTTACTGTGAGTAGCGTCTATGCTTCATAATCACAGTGTGTCTAGCTCAGTCCTGAATTCGGTTTAACCGTTTCATACAGTATGTTTATACTTTGTCCTCCAGATTCTCCTGTTTCCCCTCCCCCCTTCCAAAAATAGTTAAAATATTTCATCCACTCCACCAGTAGGTAATAGTGTCCAAGGTGTACAAAAGTCTGTGAATGTGTGTATACATGGTCTTGTGTGCAATTGGCTTGTTTAAGCCCTCATCAGGAGACTTAGGGCACGAGCCGGGTATAGCTTTTGTGTAACATCCAAACTTCATGCTAATTTACTAAACCAAAGGAGTGCATTACTGTTTTAAACAACTGTAATCTTTGATCTTGATTCTTAGCTACAGGACAATCACAGTAAATTGTTTAATAAGGATTTCTCCTCCTATTTTAAATATTCTACGCAAAAAATATATACACTCATCACCTCTGTTGCTCTCACTCACTCACTCACTCACTCACTCACTCACTCACTCACTCACTCACTCACTCACTCACTCACTCACTCTTTCTCTATACTGCTTATCCTGTAAAAGGTTGCAGGAGGCCTGGGGCCTATCCCAGGGGACTCTGGCCACAAGGCAGGGTGCCAAGCTTCATGTCTTTTGACTACGAGAGGAAACTGGAGTAATCGGAGGAAACGCACCATGAAAATGCGAAGTTTACGTACACACACACCTGAAAAGGAAACTAAACCCTGGAGGGGCGAGGCCACAGTGCTAACCACTATGCTACCATGCTACCTACATCTGTTGCTACACAATACAAAAACATTAAATTAAAAAAATCATATTTCCACAGCTTTCAATAAAACCAGTCAAATGATATCTGACTAAGTGAAATGTCATTTAAGTGCCTGCAAAACAAGCATTCTCTCATTAGAAAACAAGAAAAATATGACAAAGGAAAGGAATTCTACAAAATATAATAATAGAAAATATTATAGAAAATAGAGTGACAAAAACAGATGGATAGATAGATAGATACTGTAGTTAGATAGATAGATAGATACTGTAGATAGATAGATACTGTAGTTAGATAGATAGATAGATACTGTAGATAGATAGATAATTAGATAGATAGATACATAGATAGTTAGATAGATACTGTAGATAGATAGATAGATAGTTAAATAGATAGACACTGTAGATAGATACTGTAGATAGATAGATAGTGTAGTTAGATAGATAGATACATAGATACTGTAGATAGATAGATAATTAGATAGATAGATACATAGATAGTTAGATAGATACTGTAGATAGATAGATAGATAGTTAAATAGATAGACACTGTAGATAGATACTGTAGATAGATAGATAGTGTAGTTAGATAGATAGATAGATAGATAGATAGATAGATAGATAGATAGATAGATACTGTAGATAGATAGATAATTAGATAGATAGATACATAGATAGTTAGATAGATACTGTAGATAGATAGATAGTTAAATAGATAGACACTGTAGATAGATACTGTAGATAGATAGATAGTGTAGTTAGACACTTTAGATAGATTGTTGGATAGATACTGTAGATAGATAGATAGATAGATAGATAGATAGATACATTTCAGAATGAAAAAAGAAAACTGAATCATAGAGGAAAAAATGAAGAGAAGGAAAAAGATCAGAAAGAAAGAAGTAAAAATAATTAAATGAAAGAAGAAAAGAAAAAGAAGGATGTAGAAAATTCATAGAAAAAGAAAGAATTTAACCTGTTTAATAAATTAAACTGAAAAACAAAATACAAAAGATAAAAAACAAAAAGGAAACAGAAAATGCAAAATAGTAACAAACAAACCACTAACACAATACATATGAAAAACACAAACTGAAAAAACAAAACGATAACAAAGAAAGTACTAAAGAAAGGCAATTACAAATCAACTCTCAACAACCCAAGAAACTAAACAAAAACTCCATATGAGGAAAAAGCAACCCGGTGCATTGTTGTGGACTCTGTGAACTCTTATTCCTCCTTTGTCTCATCTGTACTGAGCTACAAAAGCAATCAGAAGCAAGAGACGTAATGACTCTGCTGCACAACACATGGCTCCAGAGCGAGGTGGAGAAGTGTAGCAGTAGTTTAGAAGCAGCCTGGAGGACTGTGCAGAGCCGACATGGCACCTCATTTCTCAAATACACGGGACGAAAGTTATAGAAAGAGGGAGAAAAGCCATTGTGTGCTGTTTGTGGGCTCTGGCTCCTGGGTGCTCTTGTGTTGAGTTGGCTCATTGACTGGTCTGTAGGAGGTGGAAGCTGATGTATAGTCTGGAGCCGCTGCTGTCCTCAGGGCTCCTGTAGAGTTACCTGCCTGTAAAGGATTTCTAATTTGCTTTGTGTCTTTAGCTACTACCAGCAAACCTGGGCCATTTATCTACTCTCTTCCAGTGAGCACCACTTCTAATCACAGCACGAGAGGATGTGTATGTTTGTGTTTGTATGTATGTATATGTGTGTGTATGTGTTTTGTATTTGATCTTCATTTACTGAAGCAGGGATAAAAAGTAAGACCCGATAGCGATACTAGCAAACGCTCTCTGTGGAAGCGCACAGATTAAACCCCTTTTTGTACACAATTTTCCTTCAATACACCAACCCTCGGAGCACATTTTCACACTTCCACTTACACACAGTTGGTCTCATGGATCTGCCATGGTTACAGCATAGAGATACAGTGTTTTGTGTGTTCGTCAGCAGTGAGCGTGTCAGCCTCTGTAAAACACATGCAGCTCCACTTTATCAGACAGAGCTACAAACTGATCATCAGATCTAAAGCCTTCCTGTAGGACTGGTGTCTGTACAGATCTGAGGGTTTGGTGTACACAAGCATGGCAGACGCGAGTAAACATGGGACAAAAATACAGATAGAAAATAAATAAATGAAAAATAATACAGTGAAACCTCTGATTGAGAGTAACATGGTTTGTGAGTGTTCCGCAAAACGAGCAAAGTTTTTAAAATAAATTTGGACTTGGAAAACGAGCAAGTCTTGGTTTACGAGAACTGAGTATCATGTATCACGCATGCGCTTCTTGTTTTGACGCCAAGCGTCACGTGATCACTACTGAGCCGAAGTTTTTTCTCTCTCTTGCGCTGCGGAATTGTAGGTAATCGTATTCCCTGCTGGTTCTTAGTGCGTGTTTGTTACTGATATAATCAACATGCGTGGCTTCACACACACACACACACACACACACACACACACTCTACACAGAAACACTGCTCTGTCGCAATTCTTTTTAAAAGTAAAGTGCAGGTTAATTCGTTTGTTTGTTTTACTTTACAGCAGTGATTTCGTTAGTATGGGTCACACGAGTGTCATTAGCGATGTTTCTTGCTAATGTTTCCGTTAATTCTGTAACACTGCATAAAAAAATTATGAAATAAACAATATTTAAGTTCTGACTGTTTTATCAGATGTATTACCCTATTCCACTGGCAAATCGAAAATGTCAGCTGTAAGTCAATTTAGGTGAGTGTGATGTGTGCTGAGTCAAAATTCAAATTCAAATTCAAATTTTATTTGTCACATACACAAACATACACAGTACGAAATGTAGTGAAATGCATTATACGACTGCCATTGACCCTAAAAGAGAGTTAAAGTTTACAAATAAGAAATAAATATAAATAAAAGAATACGATAGAAATTAAATAAAAAAATTAAATTAAACTAGGAAAAAATAGAACTAAAAATAAAAATAGAAATGTGCTAGGAAAAATAGAACTAAAAATAAAAATATGATGTACATAAAAATAGAAATTTACTATACATAGAAATATGATGTGCATAAAAATAGAAATATACTGTACAAATTGAAATATACTGTACTGGGTGTGCAAATATGCATAGAACCTATATGACCTCAAATCAATATCATGAATAACTGAACATTTTTCCTCAATTATGATTTATGAATATCGCCCCCCCCCACAGTTAATTGATAAAATTTGTACTGTAAATATGCACAGCTATTAAAACTTGTTTTTTTCTAATGAAAGAGTTATTCTCCATGTGGCCTGCTGTTGACTCAGTAACTAAAGTTGGTTTCTTACAGATATTATTTGTTTAAAGGCACAATTCTTAGATTAGTCAGAACTCAAATTTTTTTCTAATCCTCTTCCATAGATACAGATACTTGTATATGAAAAGAAAACATTTAAAAAAGATCAAAACAGTATGAACAACCAAAACTAAGCAATAAAGAAGTTATTAAAAAAAAAATATTAAAACAAGAAAAAAAATAAAAGCAGGAAAAAAGAAAGTAGCAAGAAAAGAACACAAAACAAAATAAAAAATCTAACAAAAAAATAAGAAAAATAAAGCATAAATTATGAAAAAAACAAGAAAAATGAATGAAAGAAAAAAAGAAAGAAAAAATAGCAAGAATCAAAGAAAAAACACAAAATATAACAAAATAAAAATGTAATCGTAACCATAGAAAGAGAGGGAGAGAGAGAGGGGGAAAGTAAGGAAAAAAGTCAAAAATAAAAAGACACACCTGTATTTAATCTAAAAAAAAATGAAAATAATAAGCAAAGCAAAAAAAGCAAACAATAAAATCAAACACCAGAAAAACAAAATAAGACTAAAAACTAAACTTACAAAGAAATGAAAAAATAAGTAATAAACCAAGATACTAAATTAAAGAAAGAAAGAGAGAAGAAAAGAAATGAACAAGGAATGAAGGAAGAAAGAAAGAAAGGAAGGAAGAAGGATGTCGTCCAGACTGAGATGATGTGTGTAATTAATCTGCTATGAAAAGTACACTCCTCACCTCGAACAGCGTGAGGGCGAAAGGGTGGCCCAGGTGCTCTGTAGACAAGAGCAGAACTTTGCGGTTATCTCCGTTCAGGTCCACGCTGGAGATGAGGTGGAGTTTGGAATCTACCCAGTACAGACGGCTGCTGGACAAATCTGTGAGCAAAATCCAGCAGGAACTTTAAGTGCTGAAATGATCAGGATGGTATGTAATAATTGTTAAGTTATGAAAATTAAATTGCAAGTGCAAAAACTACAGTACAGCTAAAGCAACAGAATGCTGAAAACTAATGAAAATATTGATAAACAATATTGTGTATATAATTATATTTGGTTTGTCCTGAACATGTGGGAAAACCCGGCATGAAAAACACAGCGCTGAGCTTCAGCCCTGCTTCTGGTTGTTGACATTCTTTCCTTTCGTCACTGATGAATCTCAGGCTTTGTGTCAGATATTGTTTTTCTCCTCGCTTTTCGAATTCATTGGATATCTTTCTCTCTTCTTAAAAAAATATACACTGTGGCAACACAACATGTTAACAGGGATTAACAAAAACAAATACAATTCCTTTTTTAAATGCTTTGTGCTTTCCTTCGTGTATTTCTTTTATCTTGCTTTCATCACTTCCTCCAGGTATTTGTCAGAACTTCAATTCCCTGGCTTTAAGTGCACGCTTTGAGAAATAAAAATAAAAATAAAAAGTTTAGGTTGTTTATGCACCGGCATCTTCTTTTACCTAAAGTAATCCCATTAGGCCATTCTATTCGCTCTGAGACCAGCACCTGCCGGTCCACGCCGTTCAACCCAGCCTTCTCGATTTTGGCCTGCGTCCCCCAGTCTGACCAGTACATGAACCTGTTAGCACAAGTAAAAAAAGAAACACAAGAAGCAAATCATAATCATCATGGTGGTTTCACTTCCACTGTGAATATCCCCCAAAAAACATTGTGGTGATGATCCTCTAAATAATATTCTGGAAATGTCAAAATAAATATTCCCTGAACACATCAATAAAACGCCTCACAATGTTAATACGTGATAGAACTTCAAATGATCCAAATTGTAGAAAATGATTGGTTTACTTACCTTTTTAATGAAAGACATTTATCACAACAGGCATCTGATGTATTCATAATACGTTAAATATATTTTATACCACAACACTGATAAATACTTAATTCTAATCAACGGAATTCAAGTCACTTTTTTATAACAGAATCTCTGACAAAAAAACTGGCAAGTCAAATGACAGGTTTATATTAAAATATATTATGTTATTGTTACTGTTGTACACCAGGACTCCTATCAGAACACGCCATATAAACATAAAAAAATATATTTTAAACAAAAACAAATGTAGAGTTCCTGACAAGGTAATGCTCTCCAGTATATTGAGACATTTAGTTTATTCTATAATCTGGTGTACATTGCACATAAGCAAAAAAGAACAAAAACAACATTCTGTCTCACTGGAACAAATGGTTCAAGTTAATAAATTGCTTCAATGTAACATTCTTGCTAGTTAAAAAGCTTCATCATTATTATAATTTTTATTATTGTTTAAGTTAAAGGATGGTTTCACTATTCAGTCTGTCAACTATTTCATCAACAGAAATTAAAAATGATTTGTCCCAGTGCCAATGAGCAACATCAAATGATGTCATTTTGTGGACGTCATTTTAGTCACACTTGTGGTGTGATTCTCCAAATATACAGTAGTCCCCTGCTTGCAGGATCAGCATCCCCATGCAACATGTCTTTTCTGTTTTGTTTATCTATTTAAAACTATTGGGTATAAAAAATGCATTATTGGAGAAAGTGAAAGTAAGTATAATATAAGTAATGTGTGCGGTGGCATACTGTATGTAGACCCATAACAGTAATGATATAGTGATGTAAAAAAGTTTTTATTTACATGTGTGTATATATACAGTTAACTGTTTTTCCTAATGATGGTATTTGAAAACAACAGTGTAAAGTTCTCCACCCTCAAGCATTTCCTCTGCTTTTCCTTTAATGACGACTACTGTGTACCATTTTCCTTAAGATTCTGTAAACTATAACACTGTTATAGTGTTATACTATAGTTTATAGTGTTTACTGTACCATAATTACACAGTACTACAGTACCACTGTTTCCACAACATTGGGACAATTCATTATTGTGTTACAGGACGAGGTTTTGTTAGTAAATTCGATATACATTAATAAATTGATATGTTCAAATAATTTAATAGAGAAAATTACTCATGAAATAATTTTCTACACCATTTTATTCTGTGTACTGGTTTGCAGGGGCCTGGAGCCTATCCCAGGAGACTAAGGGCACGAGGTGGGGTACACCCTGGACTGGATCCATAGCCGAGCACACACAGCTACACTACAGGCAATTTGGGAAAGCCATAAAACCACATATCTGCAAATCTTTGGACTGAGGGAGGAAACACACCAAGCATGGGGAGAACATGCAAAATCCATGAGGTGGAAATCGAACGCTTGACCCCAGAGCCACAAGACCAAAGTGCTAACCACTGTGCCACCATGCCATCATGAGAACATTTAAAAATAATGTTTATGTATTGTTTTGATTAAAGAATAGTTGTTAAGACTAATATTTTTTTGGTCATTATTTTAAAACCATGAATGCAATTGCAGAAGGGGACAGGGCAAAAATGGTGAAAAGTGAAGCACAGGATGCACATGTGTGCATGTGGGTGTGTGTGATATTATAACATGCTTTGCCTTGAAAAATAAAATATGATTTTTCTTTAAAGAAAATATTTTGAATGGACATGGAATGTACCCCAAAAAAAGAATGACTTGTTAGCACTTCGTAACAGAGGAAAAGCTTCTTTTTTTTCTTTTTTTATACCAACATAAAGAAAAACAGTTTATATATGCTCACATGTAAATAAAAACCTTTGTATCCATCATTAGCTTCCCACCAGTGATTTTGGCCAATTGGTCTTGACTCATGTACACGCTATGCACTTGCAAGCCTCCATGTCAACACCAGATATAGACATATCTGTCCCACTATCACCAAACTGCTGTCTGAATGTGCACCATTTGGGAGAAGGCATAGTCTATTCAATTTTATTTCTTTGTTTGCTTGTTTTGCAGTGCACAACTTGTCAACCCTACCTGTCAACCATACCCATCAATTTAAAAACAGAAAAAATTCCACTGCGGCACTTTTTTTTTTTTGGGTGCGATCTCGTGGTACATCTTAGACACAGTGCTGCTCTTGTTTTAAAACATCATAGTTCCATGTTTGGATTGAAAAGTGGGCCTTAAGGTAGAAAGGGGGAAAAAAAAAATCAAGAACTAAAATCACTGAAGGTCGAGAGCATGATTAGCGCTGTAAATATATCTATATTATCTATACAAGTACAAGGACCAACATGGTTGGCATTTTGTCCACAGGCAGCAATTAGTTCTCATGTAGACATGTTCTCTAGAGCTCATTAGCATCCATTTCCTCTACTTCGATAATTTGCTTGAAAGAGGCTCGAGGGGATAGATGGAGACATCATATAGACGACACGCCATGATTAAGAGTTTTAGTGCCTGGCTGAACTTTAGCTACATTATGGTTTGGGTTTTGAACATCCTATGATTCAAATAATCAAGTTCACTTTTATTTATATGCTGCTTTTAACAATTGTTATTGTCACAAAGCAGTTTTACAGATAAGGAAAATGTTACATTTTAAAACTATACGATTATAATACATTTTCTTTTTATAACTATACACCTATAGACCCAATTATTTTGAAAGGAACTTGACTATGAACATTCCTGCCATTGTGTGCGCGCGCTTTCTTCCTGGATGACCACCTCCCCTTCTACAGGACACAAAGGTCCACTGAGTGATTTAATGAGGATGAAAATGATGTTAATCATATGCCGTGGCCTTTACAGTCACTAGATCTCAAACCCAGGGGAGATTATGAAGTGACATCCCTATCATCAAACCTCCAGCTGAGGGAACATTATTTTTGGAAGAATGGTGTTCATCACTTGATGAGGCACAGTGAAGCTGTTCTGGTTGCTTGTGGGGATCTGAAACCTCGCTATGTTACCTTTAACTTTTTTTCATTTAATAGGTCTCCCTTTTGTATTCTAGTGGTGAAAAATAGTATTTTTTTTATAATATCATCCTATTTAACATTAATTATATTTTTCATTAATGAACAAGATTTATTGAAAGAAAATGTTTCTCTTTTTTCTCACCCTTGTCTGGGGTCAAGCGCAATCGCCCGCGGTTCCCTCAGCTCACTTTCAACCAACACTTTTCTCTTCTTGCCATCAGTAGTAGCAACCGAGATGGTTTTGTGTCCTGAATCAGTCCAGTAGATGTTATTGTGGACCCAATCGACAGCTATGCCTTCTGGGGAATGTAGCGCTGAATCGATGAGCGTGACCTGCTCTGATGAGTTAATGGCTTTGTTGATATATGCACTGCAAAACACCACACACACACACACACACACACACACACATATATACATAAGCCTATATACACTATACAACCCACAGGTCTGGATGACACCAATTTGTTCGCGACAAGTCGCAAAGTACTGCGCGTCTGCCAAACCACCTAATGAACATCTCATAAAACACTCTCTCATTGCGAGAGATTTAATCAATACAGCTTCTGTATACATTAAAAAAATGATGCTGGTGCAATAATGTCTTCCACAATCCCAATCTGTTCGTTTGACATCTATGGAATAACATATGACAGCGCTGTGAGGGAATGATGAGCTACACGCATGCTTATGATCATCAGAAAGCAACTCATTGTTACTCCACCAGTGGAGTGGGACTTTACAAGCTGGTAATGTTCCATCTGTGAACACAGTGAACGCATGTTGAACAGATGCTGCTCTACACTGGGTGCCAGTTCTCAAATGGCCCTGTCTCTTCTTATCAGATATCGAGGCAGCTTGGATTACAAACTAAGAGATCTGTTATTTGGAGAATATGGTCTGTCCTCCACATTATCCACAATTTTAGTGAGACACCATAAGCAAAATAAAAGCCAATGGTTGAAGTGGGATAAGTTCTGGGATTAATGGTCAGAACTTTGTGAATTGTGAACATTATCACAATGTTTATCTTAAGTCGTCTTAGAAGTGTGCAGTGTTTAGGGGTCTTTAGGGAATACTGCATCTGGGTGGTTTTACCTTTTTACAGGGGTAGTACTGTGATAATATTCAAAGATTTAAAAAACTTTATTAATCCCAGAGAAAAATTGCTTATTTTTGGTTACAGTTGCTCACAGTTGTTATCCAGTAGAAAGGAAAAGTAAAATAACAAAAAAAAAAAATAGAATAAAATAAAATAAAAAGAGTCCTAAAACTAAGCACCATTTTGCACACTAAACTTTTGAATACCTTAAATGTATACACTAAGTATGCCATTATGACATTATTGCACACTAAATATGACCCAAGAGCATTTGTAAATATTGCATTGTACTGTGTGTCAGGCATAAACTTGATTGGCAGCTACAAAATAAGCTAAATTCACATATATATACCTATTGACATAGATACTGATACACATCAAGTAGCCAACTCATATAGTGTATTTCTGTAAATTACATCAGAGTCTGTTGAAGGATTTGACAATGATGAATTGGATGAAGAAGCGCAGCAGACTGTCTCCCTAATTGCTTGTGCTATTGTTTGCCTGAGACATCTTGGCAGAAATGTCACATCTCATCTTCCTAAAATGATGCTAATGAAGATTAGTTAGAGTAGTCAGAACCTCAGAAAACTCTAACTTTATCAGCATGAAGTCCAGCTGACCATTCTTAAGAGTGTCCACTCTTTAAAAGAAAACATCAAAACTTTCAACAAGTACTGGAACAAATACGTAACTAATAAGCTTTATCACAATATAACATATCAATGCCGTGCTCTTCACATTTATTCTGCAATATTGTATAGTGTATTTTGTTATGCATTAGTAGGGCACTGATTGTAGCACATGTTGTAGCACCACTAGATTTTACTTAGATCTTCCTTGTTCACATCCATAGCCCTATTAACTATCAAACAGCACATTCTTTGCTAGGGATCTCTATGAACAACTCATTCTCCTCTGGCTAGAGCTCTACTTCAAAAGCTGTTTCACAGCCCCAGAGGGCATGTGGTTAAATCCTGCTAGTGAGGTTGAATAATTTCCCTTGCCATTCCACCCTACCAGACAGGGGTCTTCCTCAGAACTATCTTTCACATCTTCCATCGTCTGACCACCTTGTCAGTTCAGGCCACATATTACTAGAATGACTGAGTGTTTTTTTTCTTAGAGGATTGGGTCATTAGCTCAGTGATACTGTAGGTTTCTCACTTGCCATGCGGAAGGCTGGGTTCAATTACCACCCACTGCCCAAACCAAAGTCACTGGATGCAGTCCCAGTCCCAAGCATGGATAAAATGGGAGGGTTGCATCAGGAAGGGCATCCGGCGTAAAAAAGGCCTGTGCCAAGTTGTACGCTGTAGCGACCTGTCAAAGGGAGCAGCCGAAACTGAGTGGTTTACATCACATAGGAGTTTTTGGTGAAGCTAAATCAACATGTTGCCCATTGTGGTTTTTCCAAGTCGAGCTTGGCCACAGGTTTGAAAAGGATAGACTGGCCCACAACTGGTCTCATCATTCTCTAAAACCCTATTTTTCCCAACCAATAAATACACAGAATTCAGCAACTTGGACACAAAGACCTCTCTGTGGCCCCAAAGTGGGGGAAAAGACCCTGAGTTCGACTGCTTGACCTCTGACCATTCAAAAATCCCAGTGGATGATCTCTATGGGCGCCTATGCAGGATAGGAGAACTGGATGCTCTGGAGATAATCTTGCATTACAGATCCAGGATTTTCAAGGTTACATCTACCAATTTTGTAAATTTATCAAGAGTCTATTTGAAGTCTATAAGGAACATTCCTTGTTGTTCCAGGAATTAACCTGATGATACCATTTGTACAAGGGTCATTCAATGCTTAGAACCATTCCTTATCTCTTAAGGAGGTAAGCCAATGAGAGCTTACCTGTCTAAACTAAGACTACCATGGTCTTCAGTCTCGTCAGTTACATGCCATTGCTAGTTAAACTGTACCATCTGTCAAACTAAATATTATTTGTCTGTTTTCTGTAAATGAATTATTTTAAGCATGCAAACTTTGCACTATTGTACATACTCAATTCAATTCCACTTTTTAAATATTTAAAATTAATTTAAAATAGAAGCAAAATAGTTCAGTGGCAACTTACAAGCTACTTACAGCTTTTTACTTTTCCCATATCTCCCACAGTCCTACAGTGTAATTATGATGCAAAAATGCCAGCTAAGTCACCTAATAATACATCTTTGACACTTCTTACAGTTCATACTTCAAAAGTTACATTGTACCATTTTTATTACTGAAAAATAAATGGCACAACTTTACTTTTATCCATATACAAAAACACACCAAGCTATTCCAGAGCTGCTGAATATTATTCAACAGAACTCCACTAATTAGGACATCCAGCTGAGTGGGAGGAAAGACACGGAGATGATGATGGCAAGGAAAGACCGAGAGAATGAGAGAGCATGGAACCTTACTAGACACTCCAAATTCTAGCCAATTACCATATACCAGGTCGTTATGTACATGATGTGAAGAGACTTCAGCCTCGGCAATCAGCAGCCAAATGTCCTGCTTTAGACTTAGCATGGTGATTAAACTTAATTACAAGCAATTACAGCATCGTTTGCATCAGTCAGCCGTCAAGATGTTCATCAGCAGACACCCAGCAGTGAACATATGTGAAAGCCAACATGTTAGAGATACGCCTTAATACTTCTAAACGACTTCTGCTTCCTCGAAACTTGCTTATTGCGGTGGAATTTTAAACAGACCCATTATGTGACCCATAATGTAACTGGGATATGCAAAGAAATCATTTCACAGTGCTGGAACGTACATGTGACAAATAATTATTGTATTCTGTGCATGGTGTACCTGAAAATCTTGCGATGGAAAAGATCACACCAGTATATCTTGTTTGTGGTGACTTCCACATCCAATGCCACAGCGTTTTTCAGGGTGAGCGCCACCTGCGTGTAGCCTTTCCTGACCAGACTGAGCCGCCGGATCTCGTGTCTGTTGGTGAATATCAGGTACGGACTTTGACCTGTGTGGAAAATAACAGAGACATCACACATTAGGATGGAGGAGATGAAAATGATAAAGGGGGCATGGGTGAGCCTTGTCCCGTTACCAGTCATGATCCTGTCACCAGTTTACTGGTTTAAAATGAATAATGTTCATGTGTTAATGTTATGGCTAATCGGTATAACTGACATCACTAAAAATTATTACAAGCTGCTTTACAGTACAGCTTTACAAATGATACATAAACTCTATTCTTTTTTACTCTATGGCTTATGCAAAATCTAGAACTATCCTATGTTATTATTATTATTATTATTATTATACAATATTACAAATATGTCAGGTATCAATTTTCAAAATAAGTTCTTGGAACAGTGAACTTGCATTACATTTCAAGGTCATTAAATTGTATTAAAAATGGCGAAATGCCTGTCTGTGTTGTGTCTGTGTGTGTACAGTATGACACACACAGACACAGCTGTTGTGTCTCGAGGCAATTAGTCTGCGGTGTATGTCACTATATTTGTGCCTGCCTTCTGACAAGTCAAATCAGTGTAGTCTGGTGACTCAATCATGCCACCACACGGCAACAGTAATTCCACCAAATGTTCACTAAAATTCTCTGAACTCAGGTTTCAGAAAGAGACACAAACATCCGCCTTCCTTGCAACCATTAACTTTGTCTCTTAATAATCATTCGAAATCTGCATTATTAGACAGCCTTTCATTATTGCCAAGGACGTGTTTCTCATTTCGTGCGCTCTCCGTGCGTTATGAAAAATCCCAAACCCTGCCCACACTTTATAACTGTCACTAAGAAGGTCATGCTTCTGGCAGTCACTTTGTTAACTGGGGATCAGTAAAGACTTCAAACAGATGCTGGCTGTGAAACCTTAGGAGGAAGCATAAACCATATAAAATGTTAAATTACTTTAACAGATAAAGAATAATGGTGGCAACATGGGAAAGACAAACAAATCATATGACTGAGCTGAACTAGCTAACAGAACGTTACATGATATATACTATATTGCCAAAAGTATTTGTTCGCCTGCCTTCACATGCATATGAACTTGGTAACATCTAATTCCTAATCTATAGGATTTAATATGATGTTGGTCCACCCTATGCAGCTATAAGAGCTTCAACTATTTTGACAAGGATTTCCAAAAGGTTTACGAGTGTGTTTATAGTCATTTTTGACCATTTTTCTAGAAGCATATTTGTGAGGTCAGACACTGATGTTGGATGAGAAATGCCTGGCTCGCAGTCTCCGCTCTAATTCATCCCAAAGGTGTTCTATCGGGTTAAGATCAGGACTCTGAGCAGGCCAGTTAAGTTCTTCCTCACCAAACTTGCACATCCATGGACCTTGCTTTGTGCACTCGTGTTGGAACAGGTGTGGGGTAGTTTTTCAGGAGTTTGGCTCAACCCCTTACCTTCAGTGAAAGGAACTTATAATGCTTCAACATACCCAGACATTTTAGACAATTTTGTGGAAACAGTTTGGGAATAGCCCCTTCCTGGATGTTATCCCATTGATTTAGAATCGGACGTTACTCAAGTTCATACTGTATGCATATGTAGGCAGTATAGTGTAGATACTTTCTAGCTGAGGCAGAAAAAGATCTATTAATGGGTAGTCTTAGTAACTATTAATGGGTAGCATAAAACCATTTAGAATGGGAACAAACTTTAGGGTTTTCAGAGTTTCATTTTCTAAAACTAGACCAGGACAATACCACAGTCTCAACACATCATATGTAGCTGGCATTCCAAATGTTTTTTTAACCCAATTTAACAAAGACGAGTTAGCTACAGTAGCTAACACTTAGCCTGCTTGCAAACTTTGGGTTGTTTATCATGAATTTTAACATCATGGGATGTTTGGGATGTTAATCATGACTTTTACAGAAGTAATGCAATTTTACAGAAGTAATGAGGTGGTATGAAAAAAGTTTCCTGTCTAGCTTTGAACTCGCCAACAGAGCACAAGGCTGAATGCACAGTCTCGGGGAGGCCCAACCTTCATAAGTCAGTGTGCCAAAAGACATCGTCTTGTGTACATTTGGAGCTGTGCAACTGGTGCTAATCTGACCACATGCATCCCCACGTCTGCGATTTCATCATGGACAGCAAGTTAGTACAAGGAATGTGAAATTTTGCATGAAACTGGGAAAATCTACCACAGAGATGTTTGATATGATTTGGCAATTTAATAGCGATGCTGCAATGAGTTGTTCGAGGTGCTTTGAGTACCACATGCGCTTCAAGAGTGGAAAAACATCACTGGAAGATGACGAGCCCTTAAGCAAGGCCCTTAATCTTCAACTACTCAGATGTATGTGGCCAGTATAGGTATAGGTATAGGTATAAAATGCTAGTGCGTCTTCTAAAAGCTGAATCTGGTAAGAGCAGATAGCAATGGTTGCTGAACAGAATCAACGATCGCGATCGGACAGCCAAGTAAATAGGGAAGGAAGTTTTGAAAAAAAGAGGTGGAAATTGCCAAAGCTAGAAGAAGTGAGGAAGAATAAAGGGAAAGAGAAAGTAAAGGGCTGTGTGGCACAGAAAAAGACAGCGTGCAATATAAATCCTGATAGACAGATGGTGAGAGCAGGTGCGGTATGATGGTGAAAGAATGAGTAGAGCATTCAGGTCTGACAGTGATGGAAAAAGATGAGGAAGGCTGATAGATGGGCTCTTATTATCACTCCTCATTCTTTCTTCTTCTCTTCCTCGCTCCTGAGCAAGCTGTTAATATCGCAGCCAGTGATCTCACTAAAGCCAACCTGCTTTTCCTGGCTCTCAGAGTCTCCGGCAAGTGGCCCCAAAGCCATGACTCAGATTATGAGACCCTGCTGTAATAGAAGGGACTTGTGGGAAAAGAAACATTTCATTCCACTTCTCCCAAGTCCCTCATGGGCCATTGCAGTGCAAGCAAATATTTTCATTTTCAGCCAGAGTTCAGGATTCAATCATTTCTTCCATCTGCTGGATTTGCTGTCATCAGTCTGAACAAGCTCATCTAAGATGTACGACGTGGTACGGAGAGAATAAAAGAGATAGAGGAAAGAAGGGGGGGGGGGGGGGGTTGAAGCAAATATCTTAAACATGTGCTGAGATGAGATGTAATGAGGGGAAAAAAAACTGTGACATCATTCATGCAGAGTTTTCACTCCTGAATGGACTGCGTTAGATTAGTAAGTGGTCTTCATCATTCACTTAATGTGTTCTTAATGTGATTTATCACTCAGCCTTCAGGTCTATGAATTAGTGCTACAATGATCCCATTCCTCTGTATTCTGACTTCATCATGTCAATAGCTGGAGCTTTGACTGACAGACTGTGAATAGGGTGGGCTAGGATCTGTAATGTAACCATAGGACGGCACATAATTTAATTTTACCGCTCTGCCATGATGACATCCAGAATTTTTCTTCCTTCAATCATTTCATTTCCTATTTATTCCTTATTCCCTTTCTCCATCTATCCACTATGCCCTCTGTCTATTCTTATCTCTTGTTAACACTTTATCTATCCTTTCATCCCTCTCCCCATCTTATCTCTCATCTCTCTATGTTGCCGTTGTCTTTTCTGTTTTTATTTTTCCATTTTCCCCACACATTATACTTGTTCTTTTCTCTGCATTGATCCCTTTGCCCATCTTATTTACATAATCTCTTCATTTATCCATGTGTATCTCACTTTTTATTCCTTTTAACTTATCAAGGCATATCCACCCTATTCATATTCAAAATTCTCCATTTTTTCTCTCATTAGTCTATCCTCTATCAAGTCTTTATTTTCCATTCTTTCTTTTCCCCCATCTTGTTTTCCTCAATCTACATCTCCATTGTTTTATCCTTCAATTATTATCCCACTCCTTCTGCATTCTAGCTGATCTCCATTTTTTGATTCTTCCATCTATCCTTGCTGCTTCAGTAGGGTCAAATTATTGGCCTCCATCAAGCAAAGAAAACAAGTAAGGAAATTGCTGAAATGACTAGAAATGGTTTAAGAACTGTCCAATGCATTATTCAAACCTGGTAGGATAGTGCTGAACCGTCAAATTTGTGGAAGAAATGTGGTCAGAAAAAAAAAATCATGAACGGAGTGCACAAAAACACTTGGTGAAGCTGACTCGTAAAAAAATAACAGTATTATGTTTAATATTGAAAGTAAGAGCATTTTCACACTTACATACAATGTGCTGAGAACTCACAGAATTAGGACTAAACAGCTGTGTGGACATAAGAAAACCACTTGTTAGTAAGACTAATCAATAAAAAAAGGCTTCAGTTTGCTAGAGAAAATAAACATTTTACATCGAAGCAGTGGAAAAAGGTCTTATGCTCTGATAATTCCAGACTGACCCTTTTCCAGAACGATGACATCAGGGTAAGAAGAAAGTTTCATGAAGGAGTGTACTTATCATGCATATAAGCCCCTGGAGGCAGTGTTGTGATCTTTTACGATTGCTTCAGTTGGTCAGGTCTAGACTCTAGACCTTTATGTGGGAATAAAACAAAGTCAGCTGATGACCTGGATGTACTGAATGACCAGGTTATCACATCAGTGTGTTACGAGGTGCAGATTGGAGAGCCATACCCATAGTACGAGATGTAATAACATTTATAAGAGCCAAACCATAGGGCTTCTGAGAAGGTCAACGAAATAGGAGGCTATGAGAGTGCTTATGACACGCACGGGAAGATCTTCCTGTTTGGAGATAGCATGGGATGAAAGCAAAACTGAAAACACAAAATAAACAGAGCTCCGCAGTCTTCGTGAGATGGGCTCTGGAAACAATATAAAAATACATTCCTGGACTGGAGCTTGCCGCTCTATCTTTCTTTGGAAGACCGAGGCTGAGTCTTTTACCTCAGTCTATTGGCCCTAATACCTTACTGGTGCTACCTAAATGATTACACAAAGTGCGGAGGTATCAGGACCCTTAAATAGACATGCCGGCAGCTGCAGCGTGTCCAGGCTGATTGCCTTGCGGTGGCGTTGCCTGGCAACCCCGCACCTGAGTACCCGCGCTTCTGCCTATTCAGAACGCCGCGGGATAGCAGCCTGCGGAACTGCCCGTTCTGAACATTGCAAAGTACTCTTGCATGGTCCTGGACCCACATTGTTACACTGTGGAGCTTTTCTTTCCTGATAGCATGGGCACAATTCCATACAAATTGTGAAAAGGTGGTTCTGGGAGCATAAGGAATCATTTTCACACATGAATTGATATCTCCACTACACTGTGAGAGTAATCAAAGCTAAAAGTGGTCAGATGTAATAATAGTTTGTGTCTTTTTTGACCAGCCATAGTGTATTTACCCCTCCCCTCGAAAATGTACTTTCTCTCCTTTCACTTTCATTCTCTTTATTCTCCATTTTCAGAACTAGCTACAGCAACAGTCAGTCTATAATAAACAAAGAACAATATATTTAATTAGTTTTTTAACGAATAAGGCTTTCATATGATGGAAAATTTAAAGAGGTGATGCAGGTTAAAAGTAATGATATTCTTAAGGAAACCACAAATGGTCTAAGCAGATTTGATGACTTCACCCTCTGGACCTCTCAGCACACAAGATTCTCTAATCTATTCTCACAAGCCTTGGAATCTGTGCCATGACATGGCACAGGTTTGCTTTCTACCTGAAAGATAAGTTGTATGAGGTGACATGAAGGGGATTCATGTCTGCCCAATGCAAACTCTCTACTACTGTCCTACAGGGCTTAATACTTGGTCCTCTTCTGTTCTCCCTCTATACCCAGTCTCTTGGTAAGGTCCTATCATTGCATGGCTTTTCATACTGTTGTTATGCAAATGACACACAACTTATTCTCTTCTTTCCTCCCTTAGACATTTGTTTTTTTGGGTTTCTTAGACATTTGGGGTAACTCTGGACAATCAACTGTCATTTTTCCCACACACTGCTAACCTTACTCACTCTTGTCGATTTCTTCTTTACAATATCAGATGAATTTGTCCATTTCTTCCTTCACAAGCTACTCAGGTGCGAGTAACTAGTCTCTAGTTATTTCAAGACTGGTCTACTGCAACTGGCAGGTCTGCATTTGTCTACCATTTGTCTTTTGCAGCTGATCCAGAATGCAGTTGCATGTCTCGTCCCCGACCTTTCTAAATTCTCCCACCCCACCGCACTTTTTTACTCCCTGCACTGGTTTCCTGTAGATGCCCGCATCAAATTTAAAACCATGATGCTTGCTTACAAAGCTAAAAATGGCCCAGCACCCACTTACTTTAATCACACCCCGCACAGCACCACGTTCCCGCGGGTCATAATAATAATAATAATAATAATAATAATAATAATAATAATACATTTTATTTATAATGCACTTTATATTTGAAGCAAATCTCAAAGTGCTACAAACTAATTCGACCTGGAAGATCTGATAAAAAGCTAAGTTTTGCATCTAGACTCTTTTCTGTTGTGCCACCTATGTGATGAAATGAACCTCCTACAAGTTTTCCTACTGGCAAACTTTAAACAATGACTTAAGACATATCTTTTTCTTCAAATAAGGCGTTAATCCTGCCTGCCCACAAAATACCTTTCCAACAGAGTTTGACTAATGGTACATAGTTTGTAATCTAGTAACCCAGTGGTAGGGGACCTATCCAATGACGGAAATTTTAGCACTTTTGTAAGTCGATCTGGATAAGAGCGTCTGCCAAATGCCAAAATGTAAATTACCATGTTGTGAGGGGTTGATACTGTAATGGATCAAGCTCTTGGAAGTGGAAAGTTCGCTCTTATTGTTAAGCTTTCAAAGTCGTTCTGAGGAATATACTGGAGACCAAAAAAAAAAGGTATATTTCATAAAGCTCTTCAACTCTTTCATCTGCCGATCAACACAACGTGAAGATCATTACTTATGGTAAACTGATGGTTAAAAGGGTGGCATTGTAGTGCAGTGCGTAGCATCCTACGATCCTGAGCTGCATTATGTAGTCTTTGGAGTTTTGCATGATTTTCTCCATGTTTCCTCTGGGTTTTCTGGCTTTCTCCAACCTCACAAAAACATGCTGCTAGTAGAATTGCCTACACTAAATTGCCCCTGAGTGTTGCCTCATGGAGGGTAATTCCTCCTGCCTTATGTGGTTTGCTCCACCCTGACCAGCATGAACGAATAAATGAATGAATGAAAATATCACGTGCTGGAAATACTTTGTAGGTTCACTTAAAGGCAGCATGTAAAATACATATTTTGTGTACATCCTTATTTAGCCTGGATATTTAAGTACCTGACCATGACACGATTGTGAGAAAGAGAGAGAAAGAGGGAGAGATAGCATAAATAAATCCAATGCCATGACAACAGGTGGTGTCCTTCCACTCACCATGAATTTTCCCACCTGCTCATTAAAAGCAATTTACAAGTTTAAGTTTAGGCTTGCAGCATGCACTAACGGCACACTTCATTCCCTTAATGAGGATGTGAAAGGCCAGGATGGCCACATGTACAGAGCTTCATGAGTCCCAGTAGACAGCATCACACACAGAGGCCCGTTCCAGCAATACTGCTGATTAAAGATGTGAGGGTCTACTCGACTGGTTTTACCCCACAGGAGAGAAAACAGCAAAAAGAAGAGACACTCAAGCACGTTATTACACCCCAAGGCTTCATTTGCAATGCTGCTTTTTTTCTCTTATCATCATCACACAACTGTAATGTGACCTATTAATGTCACTAATATTGATTTGTGATTTATTAAACTTGTAGCTTTAAAGCTTTGAATATATGAATAAATGGAAGTGTGTGTGTGTGTGTGTGTAAGAGAGAGAGAGAGAGAGAGAGAGAGAGAGAGAGAGAGAGAGAGCACAAAGCATAGAGATGAATGATCATCATGGAGCTCCCTGGGGAACACACATCTAGACTGAGGAACATCAGAAGATCCAATCCCTCTCTTTACTGCTTATCCTGGGTAGAGTCACAGGGGTCCTGAAGCCTGTATAAGGGAACTCACAATGGGGTGTTAACCCATCATTGGGCACAAGCAATCACACACTATGGGCAAATTGGAAACACCAATCAGCTAACAACACGTCATAGGACTGTGGGAGAAAACCCAACAAGCACAGGGAGAACATTTAAACTTTGCACATAAAAACCGGGGGCAAGATTCGAATGCCCAACCCTGGTTGTGAGAGCTGATCTAAATAGATTAAAACATCTGCCAGATGACTTGGTTTAAATGTAAAAACTTTACAAAAATCTTCTTCGTCTTAGGGTTGGCAGCCTCAGGAGTACATGTTTTGTGTCTTTCATACAGGTACTGTATGCATGTAGCCTTCTTTTATAATTATTTTCGATACATATTGTGACTTTAAGGTTTAGTCTGGAATCATTTTATTCTGGTCAGTATAATGGTGGATCCAAAGTCTATCACTAAGAACCGAACACAACCTTAAAAGGGACACTAGTACACCGCACAAACCCACTCACACCTAGTGTACCTACACATTTTAGTCTACCTAGTGGTACAGGATTAAACTAGGATGAAGTGGTGACACCGACAGGAGGATAAAGATTACGTATTCAGACTGCAGATCCATGTGGAGAATCTCATTCCATTTCAATTTAAATGCAATGAAACTGGAAAATATAATTCCACATACATCTTTTTTTTCTTTTTAAACCTCAACACCCCGGGTCCTGCCGATCCTTTTAAAAAAAAAACGATAGCCAAATGTAAACAAGCTTATGTAGTGCTTGCATACTGTTTCTCATAATGAACTGCTCTCTGCACTTGCTCTTGACGCCAACAGTCATACTGGTTTGCCAAAGGTCATATTTGCAGTCGCTGTTGTGTCTGTAAAATGGATTTTGAAAACGAGCCTGGGATGCCTTGTGCATCAAAGCACGGGTCTCTTATCTTTGCTTCGCCTCTGCAGAGAAAGCTTCAAAAAAGGGCACGGATGAGAGCCCTAATTCACTTTATGTTATTAAAGAGATATCTATAATGAGAAGAGGATCAAAATTATTTTATGGAGTTCCCATCCAGAGCTTAAGGATAGAAGTAGGGGGGAATAGATGGATGATTGGATGGATGGATGCACTAAATTTTTTTTTTTATTAGGGTCTAAGCATAGCTATAAGAGCTGATGTAGAGAGATTTTAACAATGAAATAGCTGTAAAATGTGTTGAGTGACAGGACGCAAGCGCGTGATTGCTTTGGTGCTGCTTTAATTTGAGGAAATCTAGGTATAATGTTCATACTCTGTAACAGCTACAATCTATCCACGATAGATGTCGGCTTTCAAGTGGTTTTATGGATTGCTGGCTAATGTTTTCTTTTTCTAAGCTGTTTGTCACATCTCCTCCACCTGGTCATCATTCACTCGAAGCAGCAAAGTCTACAAGTGACTAAAATACACTTTTTTAAACACCACGCCTGACCTAGTTTCACAATCATTCTTTTCAGATCTTGCAATAAATAAAGTAAATCATCAAGTAAATCATCTCAATTTTTTCATTTTGAATTTTCTTTATGTATTCAAGACTTGGCATGCTTCTGGTGATTTCATCTGGTGATCACTACAGACTTTTCAGAATTTCCACCAACCACTGATAAAAGTCTGATTCTGTCAACTTTTAAATTTGCTGACCATCAACGCTGTGGACACTTGGGAAACCTTTATAAGGTACTTATTTGTTGACTTTGTCTAAATACAAGATTTGTATTCATTCTGACACTCGATCTTAGTTTAACATAAGGTTTCCCTGTGTAAAAATGAGATAACAGATATCAGCTCGTCTGTCATCTTACGGAATGTGATATCTATTCAAATCATTACCAAGATTTTCATTTCTCTATTGCTTTGATTCAGCCCTAGAAATCATTGATATGATGATGTTGTTCTAGATGTATTGAAAAGATACTCACACTTTGATGCACATTACTACCATCTGGATTAAATGCATCTCAGGCTAAATCAAGTTTGTTTATATGTAGGGCTAGCTTAATTCTAAAAAAAAGTTTTCTAATCAGGGCAGATCTAATAAATTCCATTAACCATTTGGTTAAACCCGACGGTATCTGGGAGCGCTCTGATCTAACTCTTCTACAAACAGATACTGAATGCAATAGCAGCTGCATTTTTATGTGGATAATCCCTATTCAATATACAGCATACACCTGATATTCAAGATTACCAAAATAATAGCATTGTGCTTTGAGAATACGCCCAACAGGATTATTTACCACTACATAAAAAAACGAAAACAAAAGCACCATTACAAGGAGTAGAATGATAAATGAAATGTCTTCCAAGGACAGGAAGTATTCTGCATGCTGCTTAGCCTGAGGCTGAGTGGTTTCAAGCTCACCGTGGCACAATATGCATAATGACAGTGTCCCTTCAGATGTCATCCCCCACTGAGAAACAGAAAGCAGAATCTTGGGAATTTTTTCCACCATCTTTGACAGCGCAGTGAAAAATGACGACTGTAATAATCAAGGGAATATTACATTCGCAAACACCACTTAAGCCACATCGTATATACACACAGGTTTAAATAAATAAATAATAAATAATAATAAAAGCTTTTTGGTTAATAATAATATATATTACCGGTGATTTGAAAATGATCGTTTGCTTGGCTGCATGACTGCACGTGCCGTATCTTAACTACACCGGCTTATTTCTTCCTGAGAGGTAATAAAGACGTATTTGCCGGTGAGTGCAGCAATCAATGTGATTTTTAAACCATTTAAAGCAAAGCGGAACCAATTACTACATCCACTTCCTCATTATTAGTGATGCTTGCAGTTACTTCATGGGATATAAGAATGATGACTGGCTCTTCATGGATCCCCCTCCCCTCTCCTGCTTGAGCGATATAATGAACAGGTAGCTCCTAGAGCATTTGATAGACTTGGCATTTGTATATTAAAGACTGGATTAAAAACAGCAGAAACTCATTTAGCACTACGGAAATTGAACACATGCTTATTGTGCCATATCCTAAATAATAAACTACAGTATATAGAACAACATTAAAAATATTTTTCTCCATTTAAAAAATATGTACTATAAAATCATTTTTGCACTGTATTGTACCACATTGTTACCACTGGCAACTTAATTAAAACTAGATTGTAATTAAAATTGTTTAAACTAAAATTTCATTAGCACATAAAACTTGGATGCCACTGAAGATAACATTAATCATAAACATCATATGTAAGTTGTGAAGAGTGGATTATTCCATAAATCTACTTAAACACTTGAGACGTTTAAGTCAAGCCAGGACTTTTGATTAAATTTCTTGTGAATGGTAAGTTCAAGCACATACAGTGATGAGACTCTCAGCAGCAGTAAAACATTTATGCAAATAATTAAACAATTATGCAAATGATTTAAAGAAGTCTGTGTGTCTGTGGAAGATGATCCCGCGCGAGGTGGCTCGGAGCCCACTGCAGTCATCTGTGAACATTCAGCGAGTGGCACGACTGATCCTTGAAAATCGAAGGATAACTTGTTGCCAACTTGCAAAAGAGAAGCATTTGCCAGTGGAAACTGTACATACAATCATTCACCAACCCCACTTTCACATCACAGGAACTCAGCTGGGTGTTATTGCCACATTGCCCCGTACAATCCTGACCTTACTCTAAACCACTTCCACATGTTTGGTTGGTTAAAGGTGTTCCTGGGAGGCCAGAGTTTAAGATGTGGAGTGTACTGATAGAACGTTTTACCTTGATGAAACTGTACTGAGATAAGTGCATTAGTGTAGCAGCAGATTATATAGAGAAATAAATTTAAAAGAAGTTTTTACTCTCATGTTTTCTGTTATTCTGCACAAGCAAAAGTCCCGGTTTGACTTCGTATATCAAATCTGCAGTTGCTTTAAATGGCTTACCCACAGCCTTGCAGGTGTTGGAAACTGGGTCCATTTCATAGCCCTCGTAGCATTCACACTTGTAGTGACCTTTGTAGTTGATGCAAATTTGACTGCAGGCATTCGGGTTCTCGCATTCGTCTATGTCTGGAAGGGAACAAATAAGTTAAATATGAAGTTCGTATTGTCATCTTGTGGCAGTTTTTATAAACACATATACTGTACATGGCCGCTAAAGCTAGCGATTCATGCTATGCACCTGTGGTTGTAAATGTAAAACATGGAATGTTATCTTATATACAATTCTGAGAACTATATAATCTCATGATAATTCACAAAAAGTTCTAGTTTACAAACAAATATATATAAAAAAAGCATAAAGGTACATAAAAAAATTCCACATGTGTGATGGAGCATTGCATACATTTAGTTTCTTTTTTTCTTCTATTTTGTATCTAGTATTTTGTATTTGTTTTGCTACAGTATGTAACTACAAGAGTGATTTATTTGAATCAACATTTAGAAAAGACACATACAACATTTTCCGACATAATTTCTCCACTTTTCAATAAACATTGTCGATCTGTCAAGCTTTCAGATTCCCTCATTAAAAAATGTTTTGGGCTGAGCTGCAAACTATGGATGCGCCGCTATCGTCACTTCTGCATCAGAAGTTAATCTTCCTTCTCAAAGGGCTGCTTTCAGGGGACCAAACAGGTGAAAGTCCAATGGAACCAAGATCAGGACACTAGGGAGGAAGCTATAACACCTCAAAACCTCAAAATAAAATTCGCAAATTGATCGCAATGCCCTTCGATTTAATCTGAAGTTTAGGATATAGCTCTTCAATAAGCGTCTCACTGTAACGAGCACTTTCGATGTTCCAATACTGACCCCAGATAATCACAGAAGACTGTAAGAATTGATAAATTTTCCAGCTGATGGTTTACTTTTAAACCTTTACTTCCGTTTCATACTCTTGTTTTTACTCTCAGGCTCGCTGTGATAAATCCATGTCCATCCATTACCATTAATGATTCTCTTAAAAAAAAAAAAAACTCCACCTTCCTTAGATTATCTGTCCACATTTTGTTTGCAGATATCCAAACGCTTCTGTTTATGTTCTTCTGTGAGTTACAAATTAGTTAGAAATGTAGTGACAGCAGTGACGTGGATCGAGGACAGTAGCCTTAAATGGAAAGCGCTGATAAATTTTTTAATATAACCAGAATATATATATATAAATATATACAGTGTATATATATATGTATGTAATAAGAGTGAGAGACCCCACAGAGAAAAAGTAATACACTCTACTTGCCCTAAATCAACACCACTTTATCATTTATCCGAAGTAGATATATTAATTTGAATTACAAATGTGCTCTACTAGAAAGCTTCAGCTGAATTAAGAAGAGTCTTTACCTCCACAAGTCCTCTGATCCAGCAGCTTATAACCTGAGGGACAATCGCACTCGTAGCCTATCCGCTGGTCCTTGCATATGTGGGAGCAGCCGCCATTGTTAGTGGCACATTCGTTGAGGCCTATGATGAAGTAAAGACAGCAATAAAAAGGTCAGTAAATCCAGCAGGGATTGGGCGCTGAGTGAAACGTGCCACTGGCGTCCTGACAAGAACCGACAAGATCTGTTAATTCATTTTGCCTTTTCTCAGCGGACTCTCGGGCTGATGGGAAAATGATGAGCTGAGTAAAATCTCGCTCTTTGCGTGGCTATGCAAAGGCAAGAGACAGGATAATGTGCCTGATTGCAGGAAAAGTAGTGGCTGATGTCATGCAGAATACATCTGAGCAATCTTAGACGCCCATTAGGAAGCTTTTAATACTCGTGCTACGTTCACAGAACGGAGGAAGAAATATGCTATAAAGCATCTCTCTCTCACACACACACTAATTACTTTGAAACAAAAATACATTCCACTTCCAGTAGAAATGTTCTGCATGCCCATTATCATAACCAGCTCAAGACGCTTTCACAATCAGCAGAGATGTACACAGTAATTAGTGTGCCTCGCGTCAGCATACAAATGAGCATCGAAATAAATCAAGTCACAGGGTTTCGAGTGTGTACTGTTTTTTAAGGTTAATGTACTTACACGATCTGCATTTGTCCATATCTTTAAACTAAACTGGGTTTTGACCTGAACATTTTTTTTCAATATGAGCCGGATCCACTGAAAAAATCCCAGAGGTAGAAACTCTGACACATCTTCAGCCTCAGCTACATTCCCCAAGTTTATAATTGGTCTTACTTAGTTACTATTTTTATACCTACCATATTATATTCTCACATTTGCTTATAAAAAAAAAAAAGTTGGTTCCTTTACCCAAAGAAATAAACATTTAAACTACCCCAGCTCTGACCAGGAGGTATTTAAAATGATGTCCATGAATGTCTCAGCGTTAATGAACGTGGACTTTGTCCATCCCACAAGCTTCATATCTGACTCACTCATACCTGCATGAAAGTAAAAAACCTCATATTCCTATGACATTTTTATTGCTTCCCATTCCTGATGCACACTTCTCATCTCAACCAGATGTCAGGTGAAGCTTTTTGGACAGCTTTCTCCTCCAAAGGAAAAAAAAAAACAGATAGACTTATTACTGTCCTTATGAGAAAGTTGTGACTTTGATACCAATGATACTACGATATGGAGGATTCTGTAGAAGGAAAAATTCATTGTACTGCAATGTGATACAGAAATATGCAATCTTTAATGAAGCATACTAAACAAACAGTCAGTTAATTAAAAAATTCTAGTTTGAGATTTTAACTTACCACTATTGTTACTGTTCATTACATGTGAAAGTTTATACACGTTTGTAATAATAATATTTTTGAGATACCTTTTTTCAATGTGTCAGGCTTGGAAATGATCTTCACCTCAAGCTAAAACAAATCTATTTACTTCAGCCAATTTTTCATTTATCTGTAACTTACTCCATACAGTATGCAGATTCATTAAGGATGGGAATCACCAGGGATCACATGATACGATATTATCACGATACCTTTGTGGCGATTCGATTTGTTTTGTGATTCTGTAAGTATCACGATTTTATAAATATCCAAAAATTTTTCTTTACATTTTGCTACAATTCTAATAATCTGTAAAAAACATCTTTATAATTGTCAGGGTCACAGCAGACCCTTTTGAAGGCTATCCCGTGACAGATGTTCGCATCTGTAAGTCATGAGTACCACGGGGAAAACAAGTAAAATCACTTATAAAGTAACACCATACTAATGAATTTTTAATGAAACAGTATAAAAATGCAGTTTTTTAATAGCCTTGGCTGGCATAACATGTCTAACCATCACATCTAACATGCATGATGTCCAACTCTGAACCTGTAGACCAAAAAAAACAAAAAGAAAAAAAAAAAAATCAAAACTCAAAGACAAGTAACTTTACGTGGAGAAATAACAAACTGAACCTAATACTAATTAATAATAACCTCACTTTCATATAATTTTTTTATTTGTTAAATTGGTTATTTATTTGTTTTACATTTTTTCCACTGGTGAACCGCGGATGAGGGACCTCGTAGGGGATTCAGAGCTGGGTGAAATGTCACACATGATGATTAAAGAGACATGTTCATGAATATGTTGAAGGTGATGGGTATTCTTTCGTGTGATCTGGATGATCTGGATTCGCCTACCGTGCACTTGAAGCTAGCGGGGCGTGGCGGTGAAGCAGGTGCTCCATCTAATCTCATTTGTAGGGTGGAGAGAGCAGAGCGGCTGCCTCAGGGAAATTAACACCAGCTACAACAGCAGCCGCTCCCCTTTATATGTTTTGCATTAAAGATTCATAAGGAGATAAGCCACCAGAGAGAGCAAGCAAAAGAGAGAGAGAGAGAGATACAGAGAAAGAGAGAGAGAGAGAGATACAGAGAGAGAGAGAGAAAGCACTGTGTGTGCAGGAACATTTACAAACAAAAGCTGGCATTTTGGAAATGTCATATATCCTCTATTAACATCCTGCTGCAGTCAGGGAGAGACCACAGAGAGGAGATTCTTACAGGGGAAACGCTATCATGGTGAAGTCGCAGGGGCAGGTGAAGGCATGTGACTATATATATATATATATATATATATATATATATATATATATATATATATATGATGTCATCTCACTGTTAACATGCCTGCTTTGATAGATGTTATCTGCAGTATTGGGGAGCAAAGTGAACAACTTCATCATGAAACAGGAAAGAGGAAAAATGGATCATGATTCTTTATAATCTCCTTTCATTTTTTGGTTAATGTATTGATTGCCACAAACATCATATTTTAGCTTTTATAATAATGTCAAGAGTAATGAACATTTTTATGAACTGGACTAAATGATCGTTCAAGTCCAACTGGGGCTTGTGATTTCTCAGGACATTTTTCCTAAATGACTGCATGAATCCGATTGACATTAATGACAACCACTGCAGTCATTCCCGTAAACATTCAACAAGTGGAACACCTGATCTTTTGATATACTGTAACTTGTCAACACCTTAAGGAATGAATCTGTCTGTGCAACCACACAACGTGGTTCAGGAATTCAGCTGTGTCCCCGCACAGTCATGACCTTGATCTAAGCCACTCTGCATGTTTGGGGCATTAAGGAGTTCCTGGGAGGCCAGCATTTCAGACATGAAGCAAGCAGTCTGATCATGGCTCCGGCGTTCTGAAGAAACTTTCTACCTTGATGGTGTCCAGGTGCTAGTGAAATGCTGGGATAAGTGCATTAGTGTAGCAGAGGATTATATTGAGAAATGAAGGGGGTTTTTACGCTCATAATTGCGTTCTGTTATTTTGCACAACCAAAAGTCCCAGACTGATGAACTTCCCTCACATTTACTAGCTTAGACTATTTTTGTTATTGTTTGTTTAAACCTATTTCACTGGAGATTACAAGTTGAACAGATTATTAAAACTATAAACCTTTATCTGTAACTGTAACAGCATTAGGAATTTTAGGTTTTGGTTTTGGGAAATGTAAATAATAAGTTTTTTTATATTTAAACAGCAGCTCTTTTTTTCTCTGACAGCCCTAAACAAAATCAGTTTTAATAAAACACTTAATTAATGAATGGGCAAAACAAACAAACAAAATAAACAAAAAACAACAGAAACAAAACTATGCATCTTTCAAAGTTAAATCAGCGTCCACAGTCTAATGAACCTACACGCATTCATGTGTGTGAGTACATGTGAGCGTGCGATACTGTACATACCACACTGCTTTATAGGCTCATCGGACCAGTCCTTACAGTCCTTGATGTTGTCACACACCCTGCTTATGTCGATACACTCTCCGTCAGTACACACAAACTTCAGCGGCCCTTCACATTTAGTAGCTGTAAAAAAAATATATATATTTTTTTAAGTTCAGATTTCTTTCTGGGGCTGGTAACTTTAAATAACCTTCTACGCTGCAGCAAAGGTACGTTTTGGTCTTCATGAGAGACAGTTACATTATGGTGCTTGATGGGTTTTACAATGCACTTGACACAATACTGTTCTTGCAAACTATGGCAGAACAGCTGACCTTCATCTCTTAAAATAACAACTGACTGTTGTTGTTGCTGTTATTTAATTACCCAATGCTATATGTGTTGTTTCATCGTTAAAAAAAAAGAAAAAGAAAAAAATCAGCATTGTTTTAGAATGTGGAAAATAAAATCAAAATTGTGTCCAAACTTTTAACTGGTTGTGAGACAGGGCACTTGAACAAAAAAGGTTAAATATGCTCTCTTTGCTGATAATAAATAGAGATCTTTACAACACATCATGCATTTATGTATGTGTTTATTCCTCTCACACAGGCTGGTAAGCGTATCTACAGTAGGTGTGGCCGATGCATAAATCAATAATTCTTCTTTTTAATTCATCTTAAAACGTTACTCGTCTCGGGTACTCGTCTTAAACCTAATGGCTATTCTTTACAGCCAGGAGTGGGAAAACTAGATCACTTTTATAGTCTCATAAACTTTTGAGGTTATTTTTTCAATTTGAAGAATTTCTTAGATGATCAATGATTTAATTTCAAATGTAGAAATTTTTTAATGCAATCACAACTCAGGAAGATTAATTTTAACATGTAACTTGTAATTAAGCAAATTAAAAACAGACCAGAAAGTTAGTGATGTTGACTGCATCTGAGCTCTGAAACAGATTTTACACTCAACTAAATGGCTGAATACAGAAAAAAAGTGTGTAGTCGCTCTGTAGTTATCTCTGGAAACAAAGTGGGAAGAGGAGGAAAGAGGAAAAAGACACACTTTTGTTGACGCAGCCTGCTTCGTCGCTGAAGTCTGGACAATCGTGCACGTGGTTACACTGCTTGGTGCCGTGGATGCAGGAGCCGTCGCCGCACTGGAACTGATCCGGCCTGCAGGTGAGCAGAGCTAAAAGCATAAACACACACAAACACACGCTAGTTCTTAGTGACTTATCGTGTTACTCGTAATTACAGCAGAGGAAACGGTTTAGTCTTTTCTATTGCAGTCAGGTCGAACACAAAGTGCGCTGCAATTCCAAATCAATCCCTCACTCACATCCGCACTAACACCCCCAAGCCTCACGCTAACACCAATCACTTTTTGCCTTCATGCCGTCCTCTCAGAATAGGGATACACACAAAGTAGGTGCGTGCTGTGATTTTTGCTGCCTGAGCGAGATGTTGTTTTTCTCATTCATCTTTTTTAAAGCGTGTTTAATTATTCATGCTGAGTGTCTCAGCAGTGCGGGAGATAAACTGGTGATCAATTTCAGCAAAACAGAGAAAATTATTCCATGCTGGATGTAGCTCAGAGGATACACACACACACACACACACACACTCACTCACTCACTCACTCACACTCACATGCTTGTCTTACTGTACTTGTAAGGACCTTCCATTGACTTTTTATTAATCCGAGTAACACTTAAGATTCGTTCAAAATGAACGTATCGTTCAAGAACGACCTATCACTACAATAGACCCCGTATATATTAAAAGATGTGCCTTATCCTCCCTTTCTGTACTGTGTATTTATTTGTCAAGACATTTAAGCATGTTTAGCTGTCAAGGGAAAAAAAAAAAAACGACAGAAAACCCAGAAACCCTGTCAGGTCAAATCCACTCATATTGGACTTCTGGGATGACACAACTAGTGCACATAACAAATATTCATAGCTACAGTACACTCTGTACACAAGCGCGATCAGGATAAAAACTGAGAGACAATCTGGGTTCGGATGGAGCTATGATGGATTCATAATATAAACATGAAGTGGGCCCTGCGGGAAAAAAAATTTCCCATCTCGGAAAAACAAACAAACTGAATTAATGCACAGATTCACAAAATTAGCCAAAAGTGTGTCACACTTAAAAGTATCACATATTAAGGATTTTAAAATAACCCTGACTGCAAGACTGTTTACAAACTCATTTTACTCTAATTAACTGAATGTGTAGACGGGATTCAGATTAGTCGTTGTGTCTGGAAAAACATATGCAGGTGTTTTAAATTGGAAATGAAAAGCGTGAAGTAAGAGAGAAGAGACTCTCAAACTCAAGTGGTCTCCTTTGATCCCCGATACACACAGGGTTACCACACACGCACACATACACACACACAGTTACTTAGCAACAAGCAGGGCACTAGTAAACGGCATCACTCTGATTCCCTCTCTACAGCAAATGACTCGGGTTTACATGGCTCAGATGGTAAGATGCATGTCAAAGGGACAGAGTCCTGAACACATACACACATTTAATATTGTGTGAACACTGTTTATTAAGACCTAGGCTACAATGCTACTGAATCATTAATTCTGATTGGTCAGAAGATGTTTATTAATTTCTATAACTGCAGTCAATAGGTAAATAACCAAAAATACATAATTGTTGATATGCTGTGCATTTATTATTTTTTTTATCTTTTTGCAGTCTAAAGTGAAGCTGTAACTTTATACCTACCAACAAAAGAAAGTCTTCAGATGGTGGAATTATTTTTTTTTTTTTTGAGCAACTGTTACTAACATGCTACAGGCCCTGAGGTATGAAAGCAATGTCTATGCGTAGATGAATTTAGCATCCCGAGATGATTTACTGCAGACTGGAGTTCATTTCAAGGACAACATTTGGGTATGCAAATGAATACAAACCTAGGGCATGTATTAAACTGAAGTAATCAGAATTATATCTTTATATCTGTGAGAAACTTTTCAAAATCAACAGCTCACACTGTAACCATGTCATTCACACACTTCATCCTTGTGGATCAACCAAAAGACATCCACTGCATACACAAATGATCAGCTAATTAGTGCTTGCTATTTTAGGGTAGAGCAGATCCTGGAGTTTGTCAAATATTACCATAGCATTTTTACTGTACCGCTTTATTGCTTTACTGCACCACTACAGTATAACACACTATAACACAGTAGCATTCACCTTGTTCATGAACACAGAATCTTTATGGGAAGGATCTTCTGGTTTCCTTCCCTATTCACTTCCTTTAGCTCATTATTTTATTCCCCTCATTGTTTCCTTCCCTACACATTTCCTCTACTTGTTTCCTTATATCATTATTTAATTCTTTTACTGTTTCCTTTAGTACTTGTTTACTTATTGTTTTAGTTCCTTCTTACCTCGTTGTTTTAGTTCCTTCTCATACATGTACCTTTTTTTTTCACATCCTTACCCCATTTTATTTCATACTCACACTCTTACCACATTGTTTTATTTCCTACTCACACTCTTACCTCATTGTTTTATTTCCTGCTTACACTTTCATCTTATTAATATATTTGGTACTAATACGCCTACCTCATTGTTTTATTTCCTCCTCCTTCGCTTACCATTACCCCTACTATTTTTCTTCTCTGCTTATCTCCTCCCTTATTCATTTCCTTACCTCATTGTTTTTTTCGTCATTTCTTATTGTTTTTATATCTCTAAGTTCCCTTCTCTACTCCTTCCGCTCCCTTATTGCTTTCTTACCTACTATATTCCTTCCTTACTCATTTCTGCCTCCCTTCTTCACTCTCATGATTAAATCCACATTGTTTTTTTTTTTAAGTTCTTCTCCACTTGCTTTGTGTGTCACAGCCTTGACTGCTGGTTCCATCTTTACTTACGACAGTTTGTCTCATCAGACTTGTCCTTGCAGTCTGGGTCTCCGTCACATTTCCAGTTAAGATGGATACACTCTCCGCTCCCGCACGGGAACTCTTCAGCTAAGCAGGCCGTCTTCTTTGGCTGGTTCCTGCTGTTACAGCGCTCGGGCGACTCGTCTGATTTATCTCTGCAGTCGGGGTCGCCGTCGCAGCTCCACATAGCCGGGATACACTCAGAGTTGTTGCAGCGAAAATCCTGGGGGCTGCATATCCTGGTTGTTCCTGGAGTGCACTTTTCTTCATCGCTGTTATCTCCACAGTCATCGTCACCATCACAGACGAAGGTGGGGGCCACGCACAGGCTGTTCCGGCACTGGAACTCTTTTGGTGGACAAACCTTTGCATCTGTGAAGAAGGAGAAGCAAGAAATCAAATGCGCCATCCCACACACCAATGTCATACTCACTATATAGGACATTAATAAACATGCGATCAAACAAAAACCCATTAACTTTGGATAAAATGATTATCTTCTCAATGTTGTTAGTCATTTAACAGACCTGTTGCAAGTATTCCTTCCTGTTGAAGAGGATTATTAAATAACCTTTAGCTGTAAAGTTCTTAGGTTTTAATTTTCACCTCATGCAGCTCTGATAATACGTGTACATGCTGTGAGAAATTTGCAAATTTGAAAGGAGGCGATGTCTGTATCTAAATGAAGAAGCTATATTAATGTGCACAATAATAATAATTAAAAATGAAAGACTTAATGAAAATATTACATATTAAAATAGATGGATGGATTGATAGATAGATACTTTATTGATCCCAAAGGAAATTCCAGGTAGCAATAGAGACAGTAACATAAAGACTATATACAATATAGTTGGTATAAACAGGGTAATGTGAGAACTGACCAGAAGTTACTAGTGCAATGCCAAGAGCAAAAAGTACATAACATAAGTGTTGCTAAGAATATTGTCAGGCAGCAGAGATGGTGCCAGTTTTAATTAAAGAGACTGCCAGGTGCAAACAAATCCAAATCATGACACAAAGATGAGCGTCCACAAACGGGCATGGGGTACAATGTCAGGGTCATGCCTAGTGTCCACTGTACAACCCTCTGGAAGCAGTGTTATGATCTGGGATTGCTTCAGTTGGACATGTCTAGGCTCAGGAACATCATGTGGCAAAAACGAATGAATTCAGCTGACAACATGAATGTACTGAATGACCAGGTGTGTGCTGTAATCAAAGCTAAGGGTGAATGAATGGAATCTTAGCATGTGCAATTTTTATTTTTTGGCCAGGGACATGTAACAGGAACACTTAGGGTAAGAGAACAGGTACAGCTTACCTCAATGACAGTAACTCTGGAAAAGCCATAATATATTTTAATCATCACCTTCTGACCAATGGGATTGAAGCACTAAACAGTATAGCTACCATCAACATTATGTCAGCATTATGTCAGTTTGCATTTGATCCGTATTTCTGACAAAAGGAAGGACGCTGGAACATTAACCATGACGGTTTGTTTGAAAGATTTAAGCCATGTCACTCTAATCTCTAACTGCTCTACGGTATGTCGTGCCTATGACTGCAATTCTTATAAAGCACTGAAAAACTGCTTGGCCGATACCTCTAAATTTATAAAACCTTTCTATCAGATGACTCCACCGTTTACCGGACAAACTACAAAATATATATTTCACTCAGATCTCATGCCTAAGTCGTACATCACCTACAGTACCCTTTTCATCGCCTGCCAAATAACCAAGGTGAAAAAGATGGAATTACAAACCAGGCTGGGATAAAGGCTCGTAATCTTTCCTGCAAATTCAACACAAAGCTTTTGTTGGGTGAATAAGATGCTGGTGTGATATATGCTTCACCATTCCTCTGCGTGCAAGGGCACATCACACATCAAACATGGAGTGTTTTTAATAGGATTGTCAGGGAGCGTGGACACAGATTGTTTGCTCTGACCAACATTCTTTTTTTTCCCGAAAGCCAGTGGAGCGGAAGCAGACCACGGAGATGAGATAACCATTGAGAGAAACTCATGCGAGCTTCAAGTCCATCAAGGAACGTCAGTATTCAGTCAATATGATGCTATCTGCTAGAAGGGTCAGGGCTGATGTAGAGAATCAGAAGAGGAGAAAGTAACACAAAGAAAAAGAATTAAACCGTATTGATTGATTCAGGCAGGTGCTGTTTAATCCAAAGCAGCAGACAGGTAATAGATAAAGCCTCGGATTAGCAAGATCATAGTAACCTTGGACCAGACAGACATGTACAGTACATATGTGAGGTGGAACAATGGAACAATACATTTTGTTGCCAAGATGGCTTTTAATGAATAAGGGTCTCATTATACAATGCTAAGCTTTAGGCGAAAAAAAAACAACAAAAACAATCACCCAAAAGATCTGAATCTAAAACTTTTCAATGCACAAAAATACTGAAAAAAAAAGTGACAATGAGAAGATAAACAGTGCCTTCTTCCGAACTGCTCCCAAAAATTATAAGCAGGCAATTTTATCGGATGACTACCAACGTTGTGGTATTAGAGTTTCCCTTCCTTGGAACTGATAGGCCTCAAACCTGTTCCAACATGACAATGTCCATGTGTTCAAAGCAAGCTCCAAGAAGACATGGTTTGCCAAGCTTGCAGTGGAACTCGAGTTTCCTGTCCAGAGCCCTGACCTCAACTCCCACTGAACATCTCTGGGAGGTACAGTACTAGCACAGCAAGTGCACCCCAGGCGTCTTCACCTAACATCACTTCCTGACCTCACAAATCCCCACAGCTTCACTCCAAAGTCTAGTGAAAAGCCTTTGGAGATCCGCATGGAAAAGATGTTACATAAGTAAATGATTGTGATAGTAAAGGGTTACGAACGTTTGGCTGAATAATAATTATTATTATTAATAAAATAATGGAATATATAGTCACACAGTAGCTTCTTGGGCAGTAACAAAGCAAGGGTGTTCAAGTCAAACCTGGACTATTGATTGTGCAAAATAACAACACAGTTATAAGAGTAAACACTCCCTTTATTTCTCTATATAAATCACCTGCTACACTTATCCACTTACTCCAGCGTTTCACTAGTGCTTGGATTCCACCAAGGTAGAACATTTTCTTAGTACGCCGGCGCCATGACCGCATTGCCTGCTTCACGTCTGAAACTCTGGCCTCCCAGGAACTCCTTTAGTGCCACCAACATGTGTTAATGGCTTGGAGGGAGGTCAGGACTGTACAGGGATGTGGCAGTAACTCTCAACCGAGTTCCTGTAGCGTGCAAGTGGTGTTGGTAAATGGTTTCCACACATACAGTAGATGTGTCTGTTCTTCTAGTACAGTAAGTAGTCGATGTTTAAGGATCAGGTGTTCCACTTGCTAAACATTCACAGGAACGACTGCAGTGGGCTCAGAGCCACCTCAGCCAGGATCGACATTTACGGACGTGGAGGCTTCTTTATAATATTTGCACCATTAAAAGTTGTACTGTTGCTCTCATCACTGTACTGTGCTTGAAGTCCTCTGTAAATGTTAATTGGTTTTTATGCCTTCGTTCACGAGAAATTTCATCCCAAGTCCAAATTTGTCTTGAAGGCCCCTTGTAATAAAATTAATAATAATAATATTTTACTTTTAGTTTTCTTCGTATCACACCCACAGCACACAACAAAATGGAGAAGTATTTTAAGGTACAGTGGGTAATCGTACATACAACTACCCCGTGGCCCACAAGCAGCAAGTTAATCGAGCGCTCAGGAACACACAGCCACTACGCTTATATCATTATAATCACGAGCTATAGACACACTTCTCTCCAGGGGATGTGGTGTGTGTCTGTGTGTGAGATAAAGACAGGCAGACTGTAGGTATGATACAGTATAAAGGTAAAAATATCACACTGGAAGTGAGGGAGATTAACATTTTGAGTTGGCAGTGTTTTGAGAGGTCAAAGCCAGCACAAAGCCAAAGAAGGGGGGTAGAGAAAGGTTCTCTGGGTCACAGTACTCACTGTAGTGTCCAGAAAAAAACTGATGTCACGTCCCTGCGTGACTTGTCAATAGTTATACGATTCAATTTGATAATTAATTAAAATCTCACGTTTTAACAGTTTATAGTCAGAAACAAGTTCCTGCTAACACTTACTCTATAACAACCATAAACATCGTTACCACACCAGGGTCTCCCTCTTTCTCTCTCACACTGTCTCTTGCTTGTTCTCTTCTCTTCTTTCATCCAAAAAAACACAGCTTGTTATTTTACAAAGAATCAGGAAAACATAACCTTTAATGTCATTATCTTTATGGTATCTCCTGCACACTGTCTCTCACTTGAAGAACAACGTGTGACAGTAATTTGGGGCATTTTCTTCTTCATGTACACGTGTATGAGTCAGTGTGTGTACAGTACGTGTGTGTGTGTTTGTGTGATGTGCAGGGCTTCTTTTTTGTTATGCTCCAGTAAACGACTGGCTAGATATTATAAAAGGCAAGCATTCCAATTATGCGCCAATTATGGTGCATTTTAAGATTGTCCCTAAACTGCACATGCTATTTTTCATGCTGTGTGCGTTTGACTAATGCAAGGCCGACCTTTATAACGAGTGTGATACCTACATGCACTCTATTTTGGAAAATAATTTGCTCAGAGATAAAAATCATTACAAAAACACCAATTCCTTTAGAGCTGTTGGAACTTGGTTCATCTATGAATAATTTCGCATTCAGTCTAGACAAGCTAATTAAAGGTCTCTCGCCGGCTGTAAGATAATGCGTCCTGGATAACAGGGGAGCAGACAATGCTCTGACAATTACACACACGATGGTGAAGCTCTTTGGTAATTTTCTTTCAAAAGCTTGGGTGAATCGCAGGAAAATGAGATAAACATATTGAATGGGGTGTGAATCTTTTTTTTTTTCTGAATCGGGATGCCAGGTTTGTCTTCATGTTTACATTCCTAGAAAGTTTTGCACTAGAATCCAAAGGACACGTTGGCATTACTGGGGAAAAAAAAAACGCTTAGAAATTAGCTGTACAGTATCTGGATCAGATGCAGGGAAGCTTTCCAAGAGTCCAGAAAAAGAATTTGATTCAGAACTGTGTGAACTCAAGAATGGAAAAGAAAACAAAAAGTTTGCCATGGTGTGTCACCATAGAAAAGAAATCGCAGATGTCACAAAAAGCATGCTTTTTTTTTTTTTTTAGAATTTCGATCAGAAATTGGGATGGATACAACAGATTCCCATACAAAGCGCATCTACATCTGCTCGTGTTGTAATGTTACCTCTTTGTTTCATATTCTTTTGGAAATATTACCATGAGGTACATCTTAGCTGCCAAATTGATTTACTGTAAAATGCTGTTTGCAGAACATCTAAACCGCATCACGTCCACTTCACAGGACAGATCTCGGAAGGAAAGCTTTTTTATTTTTATTTTTTTAAACCCTTTTGCATGCTTTCGAATGTAATATTTCAGTAAATTGATCTCTGGTATTTTTGTCAGGGCACTCGTCGTTATCTACATGCATTCACCAATATCAACAGCATGATCCTGACTGGTCCAGGGGTAAGCACACCATGCTCTCAATGCTGCATCCAGTGTATGAATGGTATTAATATTCTGTGGGATATTAACATGTGGGATAGATATTAACACAATTGATGTGGGAGTGCCATCCCTCCCTCCCCCGGATCAGCTCGCTCTAGGTTCCTGGCTCTGGGAGGCTACAGCATCACCCGGGATTCAAACTTGCAATCTCTGGATGATGAGGCGAGCTTGTTTGTGCTGCACCTCTCAGGTGCTCAATCCCAAAGTATGTTGAATTCCTACAATTTGTTCCAATTTAACCAAGATCCCAAATTGGTATTAGCTAGCTAACTAGTCTGAATAGTTCCTTTGAATTGAATTGTGGTGCACTACATGGGGTGGTAGAAAACTGTACAAACAATGTAATGTGCTTACAATAAGAAGGACGGAGCAACTTGAAGGTTGTTGAAGACTGTTCACTAAGTGCTTATTTTTTGTTCGCTATGCTAAGGTAGATGACAAGACATGAAAGAATATCTCTGACAAGCCCCAAAGTTATGAAATAGTCTTCCCATTAATGTTCGGGACTCAGACACAGTCTCAGTGTTTAAGTCTTGGCTAAAAACCTATTTATTTAGCCAAGCATTTTTGTAAATATATTTCCCTTAGTAAAAGGTGCAGATCTGGGGGACCCATGGACGTAGAGTATTACTGTGAACTGGTATTTTTAGATGCTGTCTTCCCCACTCTCATTGATCACTAAGGTTTGTTCACAGTGAACTGATTGGTCGCTTTATATCTCAGTGAGCCCTCATGTCTGTGTTTCCTTCTGGCTCTCTTTTTTACTTATTCGATTAAGCAAGTTAGTCCCAGCTTGCACTCTGCACTAAATATACATTCACATTGTTTGACTGTGACCATACCTAACTGCCATCTCTCCTTCTCTTCTGCTCTCTCCTCTTCTCGTTTTCCCTCTACCTGTCCCCCTGGAGCTGTCTGACTCATTCTAGTGTCCTGCTTCTGGTTGGAGATCTTGTCACATGGATGCCCCATGTGGTCTGCCTGGGATGCGTGTGGTGACTGGGGTCGGTTCGACTTTTCCACGAAGATGGTCCTATCCTCGACTGATGCAGGCAGCTGGTCTCTGAGGACTTGTGACTTGAGTCGCTTAATAGTTCAGGACTGAAGTTTCCTACAGTGAACCTGAACCACCAATAACAAACCGGACTTCATTTTAACTTAAACACATCTCCTGTTATACTGAACTTCCTGTCTCACACAGTATGACTGCAGATTACTCCCTTCTATCCATGTCACCCAAATGAGGATGGGTTCCCTGTTGAGTCTGGTTCCTCTCAAGGCTTTTACCTTACTTTCTCAGGAAGTTTTTCCTTGCTTCGGCTTGCTCATCAGGAACAATCTTATCATTTTGATTCATACGTGTTCGCATTTCATACAAACTTCAATAATTCCTTTGATTGTGTAAAGCTTCTTTGCAACAATGACAATTGTTAAAAGCGCTAGACAAATAGAATTAAATTGAATTGAATTGACAATGGGTTATCCTTTATATGGTCCATGAAAAAAAACAAAAACAAAGGTAGTCACCCAGGCAATCCTGGATAAGGCATATTATCATCACTAAGCAAACATCTTTGCAATGACAAACAGTAAAAAAAAAAAAAAAAAAAAAAAATAGATAATTTAAGAGACAGGAGTTTAGTCTTCATTTTAAAACAGCTTAGACATCAGCTTTTTTCCTGCCAGTGCTTTTGTGTCAGTACTCTTCATGCGTGTGTAACTTCTGTCCATTTCTACAGTAGCTTTATAAACAAGCATAATGATTTAAATGTTACCCTGGACGAGCCAGCGGCCTCAATTTAAGAAGACGGAAGAGAGACTGCTGTATTGTGGATCAGCTAAACGAACCTAAAGGCATGCACTTTGAATTATTTTTTACCCCCAGAATCTATTTCCCTTCTCATAGGGTGATAAATGTCCTCCGACATTCTCTGAGGGAATATTTATAGGATTTTTTTATTTTTTTGCCTGGTGTTCTAGTTATTTTAAATGCATGACTACATAACAGTTTTTTTTCTACTGAAATAATCCAAATGACTCAGTATTACAACCCTGTGTGGCAGAGGAAATAATTTTGTCGAAATAGAAAACGGCGTTTAATGTGTTTTGCTGTTAAACTGTTCACATGGAGTAAGTTCAGAATGGATCTCTGAGTCATCTGAAATAATTTAGTGGAAAAAGCTGTATGGTGTCGTTATGCTTTTAAAGAGACTAGAACACCAGGTTATAGACTAGAATAAAGAGTTATATAGGGGTTTTAAATTTAAACGTTTTGTTATAGACAACCCTGCCTATAACAAAACGTTCAAATTGAAAACCCCTATATAACATTTTTTCCAGGCTTTAAATATTCATGTTTTAAGCAAATTGTTGACGTCGCTTCTGTTTGTCAAGTGATCAGTGAAGCGAAACCGCAAATTGTGCAAAGCACTGGCTAATGTGAGTGAACCAAATGCGTTTAATACATTTTCAGAGAATGTTGAAATCAAGGAAAATGTTAACACACTCTTACTGCCATTGGAGTTGCACTAAATAGCTCCTTAACAAAACTATGTGGGATACTGTAGTGTAAGTACTGTGGTGCAGTTAGTTTGTAGTGTAACCTTCTGTTTCACTTTCAAATTGATGTGTCAATTTTTTTCCTTCTCTAGCACTGGTCTGGTGCATTTGGGAGCCAAGATGCACTTACGGTACAATATTTATGAAAGGAAATGAAAAAGAAAAAGTAGAGCTATAAAATTGCACCACTTCAAAAATGTGCAAACTTTGTGTACAGGAGACACATGAGATGCATGTGCTGTGTGTAGGCAGCTGTTGGGTTTGATGCATCTGCTTTTATCCATACTCCTGTTCTATATTGTTATTTTAAAACTAAGTTATAACCTTATGAGACCGCAGGGGTATGTGCAGTCTGACAATGCATGAAGGGACAGTAAAAGGTGGATATCTGGACTATGATAAGGTGCTATAGTAAAGCAATGAATTAATACTAAACTTCTGGTTGAGGAGGAGGCTAATGATGCTGTAAAAAAAGTTTTTGTATTGTTTATAATATTTCTTATGATATTAAAAAATATGATTTTGAATTTTTTTGGGTGCAAACTTTTTTTCCTTGATCTAATTTGCTCCCTGTGACTCACTACAAATTCACAATCAAAGCACGAGTTTGCTGTATTATTAAAACTCAACCAAAACATTAATGATACCAAATTGCATACTTCAATAACCATAAACACAACTGCACCCTGATTTATCCATAAACAAAAATGTGAAAGATGGATTTATAGCTTTTTTCAAAATCACACAAAATTTAACCTGACATACCCCAAAATAATTTGGACGTAATATTTTGCCATCTGCGATTTTTAACTCTCTTCTGACCCGAAGGAAACATGCACAAAATAATAATCAGTTTGCAATACTTCTTGTTTATTTGACAAATGGGGAATAATCTAATTTTAATGTCAAACTGCTCATATAATCTATATGGTTCTTTACGATACTTTGTTGTAATAATGATCTACAGTACAATCAGAATGGACACTGTGAAGAGGTTGGTTAACCAATATTAGAGGAAAACTTGAAAAACTGTAAAACTAAAATCACATAAATTCTAAAAAATAAAAAAAATAAAAAAGAAAAAAGGTTTGATTGACATCTGTGCTGTTCAGAGAATGAATGCCAATACATTTATAACATGGCAGTTGGGCCGGAGTTGTCCCCAGTCAGCCTGCAGATGTTTACAGAAGGACAAGGCCATTTGCAGCCCTTTAAAGAGCAGCTACAAGTTTACAGAGAGTCACAGCACTGCCTGTGGGGGGCTCAGCAAATAGTAGCATAGATCAAGGGGAAATATCAGGCCAATATGAGGAAATACAGAAAGTTCAGCAAGTCACAGAGAGAGAGAGAGAGAGAGAGAGAGAGAGAGAGAGAGAGAGAGGGAAGAGCACTTTACCCCTACAATAGGTCGGTCATGCAAGGCTGCGGTTTTAAGACATAGCTTAAGTCTTAAGCCCGGTCAGGGATGCCCTGGACACACATCACTGACCCCTTTGCCCACCATGATTCCATTGTGATCACACCAATGTTATTTGTGTGTGTCTGACAAAAGGCTGATATCCCCTGAAATCCCTGAAGCTTAAAGTAAAGCAGTCTTCCAAGAGTTGGTATTTTAAGACACAAAGGTCAGCTGTTCTGGCAAGAACAGTATAATACAGTGTATTTGCAAAACCCATCAAGCACCATGATGAAACTGGCTCTCCTAAAGACCTTCCCAGAAAAGCAAGACCAAAACTTACCTCTGCTGCAGAGGAGAAGTTCATTTAAAGTTACCAGCCTCAGAAATCATCAATTAACAAACAGCACCTCAGATTAAAGCTGTTATGACGGATTTATAGAGCATAAGTAGCAGATACATCTTAATATCAATTGTTCAGAGAAGATTATTATTATTATTATTATTATTATTATTATTGACTCCTTCAGCATTGTTTTACAATGTAGAAAGAAATAAAAATCAGGAAATACCATGGGAATGATAGGTGTGTCCAAACTTTTGACCTTTGCTATAGCATTACATTTTCCCTTTACTGGAACTTAGAGGCCACAAACCTGTTCCAGCATGACCAGTACCCATGTGCACAAAGTGAGGAACTGTGAAAGAACTTGAGTGTCCTACACGGAGCCCTGAACATTGGATAAGGAGCATAAGCTTTGATTAAAATGTGTTTTCCCCTAAAAACATGTACTTTATTCTGTGTAATAGTACATTACACAGTAGACTGAGAGAAAATGGAACTATGTGTGTGTGAAGGTACCTTACAGAGATCACATTAGAAATTCATTTAGATTAGAAATGTGCTTGGAGTGATTGAGGCACTGTGCAGAGATGACCGATCAAGGCAATAATTTCCATTTGAAACGGCTGCGTGGAAACAGCTTTAGTATTCAGGAAAATCAGATTCTGCATGGGTAATAATCCTGTCGATCCTAATTTAAGCAACCAAATTGACAACAGAGTTAAAGTGGATCCAACAACGGACCTTAGCCTGGCTGATAAACCGTGGGAGGAGAGAAGAAGAGAAGCGGCCGTGTAACGAGCGAGAAGCTCTCTCAGCACTTGCATGTGCTAACAGATGGGAGTGCAGCAGTCTCGGAGACTAAAACTATTACACCCACACACTCGCTTCTAAGCAAGAAGATAGAAATAAGTTACATTTTCCCATCTCTCCTTCTCTCTCTCTCACACACACAATGAGTGTGATATTTCTTTATAAAGTATAATGTGGGTGTATAGATATTCCACTTCCAATTAACTGTGATTAAAAACTGAAATAAAAAGGCACAGGTTTACAGTGTGTGCGTGCATCAGATATGTGCATCAGGTGCTACTACTACAGATTTATTTTTTGTTTTTTTACGTGACACAGGTCATATTTTTTTATGGGCTGTCTGACCGCACAAGTCTGCTGTTTCTTCTGTCTGGATCGGAGTCACTTTCGTATCTGGTGCTGGAGATTTAGACTCTTAAATGAGAATGTGCAGATGGGAATTCATACGACTTTTTTGCCTCTGCATATGCGTGGGCACTCGCTGACGTCTAGCTATAGCTTCTAAAACAGCTTAAGTGAGGCGTCTGGCAACAAATTCAGCCAACTAACTGCTTGCCATCGTCCAGACCGAAGCTCCAAGAATATTCACACACATTGTTTGAAGCAAATTAGTGCTTGCACAAACTCATAATGTACAGTATTTTTAACTCGGATTGTGTGAGCAAAGACATAGCAAGGGGCACACTAGTCCCATTTCAGGAGACAGACATGTCCACATTAGAGTCAGATAAAAGTCCATTTTAATTATGAATGTGAACCATCATGATATGCAAATCCGAAAAACCGGAATTGTGCAATGTGGCTTATAATAACAAAATAGCCGCAGACACTTCTCTGATATGCAATACACATTTTATTCATTACTTTAGATTTATTTGTTTTTTACTTTTATTTAATCTATGTTATATCCTATGTTTAGCATTGTTACCATTCCGGCCATCTCACTACTTCCGGAGGTTCTGGGAATCTTCCGCATATTCATCGAAGCTACTTGATGCTTGCAAATCAATTTTTTAAGAGTGATAGATAGAGAGTATGTGTATGCTGATACTAATGTGCTAAGGTAACCTGTTAACTTGGGCAGAGCTTTGCATTTAACCTTTCTTTTACTCTGCCGGGGTCTCAGGCCGCGACATGGCAGAGCTGTCATCAAAAATACAAAACGCACTTTACCACAAAGTACAGTAAAGTGTCCTCCTGCCCATCATAGCAGGAGAAATGTTGCCACTTTTGCTCGATTCACGTTTTCCTTTTGGGCTTAATGGGTATAAAAGACATGTTAAGGTGAGTTTAAAAGCGTCTGATACTGCTGTTCAATGAGATCTCCCTGAAGTTTAACAGCGCACTGGGGTACTGGTGTCCAAGGGGATCTTCCTGAAATATGTTTTTGCATGGTGGGATGCCTGCCATTACTGGGATAGGTTGTTTTCCATGTGTTATGGATCTGTTGTCTGCATGGTGCGGTTATAACTACAAGATAGATCTATCCATCCATCCATCCATCTATCTATCTATAATTCTCCAAATTGTCACGCTAACGTAGAATGAAAATCACTTTATAATATCTTCAGTTTAGATCTCCTGTCAAAACTTTAGCGTTAGTATTAACTGTGGAAAAACTTGTCTGGTTCAAGTGTGATTCACATGTATTATACTAAAGAATAAAGCCTAACCTTAATAGTGGGTATATCTGTTATTTAAATTTGTTAGATTTGGAAATAACTATAACAAACTACTGTAAAAGTTACTATAATAGTCTTTCAGCATAATTATGATGATGATAATGATTATTTATTCTGTGGTACTCCTGTGCTTAATCTTTAGTCCCTGAGTTACCTTATACTCTAGTGAATAGTGAGCATCCGCACAACCAGGACGTAATTACAGTATGCAAATTTATCTACCATACATTCTAAAAGTAATAATGTACTTAGTTACTATATTTATTAAAACATAAATATGGTTTGAGTTATATATGAAATGCATAGTGCTTTGTTGGAGCTGTATAACAACTATAATCATGTATAATGGCCTATAATGAACTTAAAATATTCGTACCACCGCATGCTTAAACGCAGTTATCTGAATCTTTCAGCTTCTCTATAACACACACTTTGCTTTTTCTTTTTAATGTGCCATACAAACGCCTCTTCTAATCTTTACACGGTCCTGCTCCCCCCAACATTGCACCCATTAACACGCTCTCAGGTGCTCATACTGGACTAGTCTTCTTCTATATCCTTGTTTAAAGCTGAAATCCTACCTTTTTACTCTTAACATTGCTGCACCTTTGTCTACAATGATTTACAGAGCGTCTTTCTGCACAGCAGACGGGCCTTGTGTTTTGACACCGCATTTGTTTAATACAGCAGGAAATGTTAGCTGCTTTTTAATAATGCAAGTGTACAGGAAAGGTAAAGTGATATTTGAAAATGTATTATTCATGTCTGGCTTCTGGGGGGTAATGTTTAATGATAGCAACGTCAGTTTTACACAGGTAAGAGATACTGTGTAGTGTGGTAATAATGCATAGCATGTTAAAGCCAATCAAATGCTTTTGTCATGTTTTGTTAAGGCGGGGTGCCAACTTTATGCCATGACCCTGATTACATGTAATAACATGATAATAAGGCTGAGGCTTATTTTTGTCCTGAAATGTGCATGGAATTAGTGTAAACCATTGTGATGACCTTTAATTGGTAAATTCTGAACTGTATAATATTTCTACTAAAATACCACTAAAATAAGATTCCTGCAGTTGTTTTTTTCACTTATATGGGGTTTATTTTTGGACAGAAATACATTTCAGTAATGCAATATTTATCAGAATTCACTATATACTATAATAAGGATTTGCTTAGCAGACAGGCTAGAAATAAAAGGAAAAAAAATAGATTCCTTTACTTTGATTTCATATGAGCTGGATAAGTACCTGGTAATATTTATTAACGTTACCTGCCATCTAGAACATTATAATCCTGATATCACTTCCAATGTTAATAATTTTTACGGTTAATCATTACACCAGCTCAGCTCTTACAGGTATTTACAGCTATCAGGTTAAATTACACATCACTGGGCAGTCATACAAGCTGTTCCAGCTGTGCAGAAATGATAATGGATCTCACTAAAACAAACATCGAAGATTTAGGAAATCAATTATTATGTGAGTGCTTGGTGACTGCTTTGATAACACAGATGTATAGAGAGGAGAAGTGGGTTCAAATCCTCACTTCATTCCAGTAAGCAGTATCAAAGCAGTTTGTTTCTATTACAGGTGACAGGATCATTTGAAGACACAAGTATTCGTTATTCATGTTGGTTTATCCACCCTACTGTATATAGTGCGCTATGTTCCAACTTCAAGCCAGCTGGAATTTCACCCGAATGCAAATCTACCGTACACCTCGGATAAATTCATGCACAGCTTTATAATGTCAGCTCTTGAGTAAAGATGGCACATGCATGTGTCAGATTGTCTCCCTAAATACTAGGTTATGGTTTATAAAATAGCAGGGCGTACAGGGAGGGTGATAGGTGCTGGCTGCTGGGGGGGATTGAATTTGAATGTATACAAAATAGTGTGTTTTCAAAAGTTATTTTACAAATCACTGTGGAATCTGTGATGGTATGACGTTTTATGGAAACTACGTTACACTTGGGGAGGGAGGAGGGTGGTCAGGTAGATCAACTACACTGCTGCTTGCCTGGTGGTTATTGTAGAATTGTAGAATAGGCGGAATTTTATGTTAGGAACTCCAAAAAGCTTCAGATGCTGCTAACAACAACAAAAAAAGCATCACACTATGATGTTACCCCATGTAATGTCATTCAGTGTGATGTCACTCAATGTGATGTCACACAAAAGTTATATATATATATTTGCATAAATTAACTTGAAACATTTTTCATTCGCCTTGACAAAAATAGCGGGGCGTCATAAGCAGTACATCTTTCCAGAGCAGACAAGAGATTATTCAGGTGAAATGATGGTAAGGGGGCGGGGCTTCTGCAGTGTTGGTTAATAATGGAGAATTTCAAACAACTACGAAACTATCAATCATTCTAGATGCCACAGGCTCATTTACATCATAAAAACAGCTGCAGATTTCTTCTGAGTAAAAACACAAAGCGGCGTAGTCTGATGTTAAAATACAGACCTCCTACACATAAGGTGTAAAAGGTTGCTTGTTCTGCTTATGTATTGCTCAGTCTAATCTAGTGTCTTCATCCTATTATTTGTTTAGACATGGTTGTGCTATAAAAAAAGTACTGTACTAAAAAATACATGGAAATTTATTTCAGTTTATTACCACTATCACTACTAGTATACTTATACTAGATTTATAAACCATAAATGATGAGGAATTTCTATAAATCAACACAGAAACATGTTGAGGAAGTAAGGACTGAAGCTGCTTTACTGTAATTCTCTAGTTCTCTAAACAGCACTTGCTGTTATTTCGTCTCACTATCAGTATCAATGGCAGATATTTATAAGCCAAGAAGGTTCTGGCATGACTAGTAAAGATGTGCCAGTTAATCTCAAGTGCAAGATGTGCAAGATCGACATGGCTCCACTGCCCCTGTATTTGCGACTGTGCTTTCTAAAAAGCAGTGGTCTTTCAATTTTCACCTAAAGCACCACTCACCACACACGCGGCACTAGAATTTCACCATCACGGCTCCACCACTTAACCATGTCCTCACCTGTAGCGCAGTGTTCCTCGTCCGCTCCGTTCTCACAATCCGTCTCTCCGTCACAGCGCCAGGACAGAGACACGCATTTGTTTGCAATGCCTCCGCAGTCAAACTGATCAGATTGACACGTCTGCCGATCTGAAAGATAAAAGTTCACAAGTAGTGAGTACTAGAAATAAACTAAATTTCCAATGTCCAGGCTTTGTTTGCTATACTGTTCCTGAAAAGCACAACTGATTCACTCATCGAGGTTTTATTATAAGATAAAGGAAAATATCATGGGTTTATACAACAGAACTGCTTCTCAGGGGGCTTACAGCAACACCCTTCTTTTCTCAGGATTTTTATGCCAAAAATGCATTTTTTATTTAGGGTCTCTGATCAAAGCTTCCAGCTCTACTCTAGACATATCCAGGACTACCTGCATTTGTGGATGATTTTGCTTCATTTAGAGGTAATACAAAGTCCACCCTTAGTAAAATTAAAAAATAAATAAATTCTAATAAACATACAGTAGATCATGCAGATTAATTTTTAATTTTTATTTTTAGTAGGCTGTAGAAACTTGGACTTTATGCCAGGTGTATTACAATAACAACAACAACAACAACAACAACAACAGTCTGCATATTATCGCAACATTTCTGCAGATATTTTATAAGAAATAAATCAAAAGACAGTTGCATCATATCAGTTGAGACTTTCCAGTTCACTCTCTTACCCACATCTCATCCCAAACAGTTATCATTCATTGTTAATAAAAGCTGTCATTCCGTAACAACAGTATACGATGTGTGTGTAAATGTAAAGTGGATATACTGCGTGCACTACTGGAAGTACTGTTTATTACTTTCAACCGCATCCTAAAAATATCAAGTAACGCCGCAGGATCAGGTTAAAAATGGACGTGATATGCAAAGTCTTAATAATTCCTAGCCTTCATTCCTATACTGGATCCAGTATTTACGCAGGCAGTCCTAGGCTTACGAACATTCGTGTTACGAATCTCCACAGATATGAACAGACCGAATTAATCGAGGAGGTAGGTAGCTCACAGGTATTGTACAAAAAACAGACACTATTATAATTATATATTTACCATTTACAATTTTATACAATATTTTCAGTGTTTAAATGAACGTACAGTATGAAATGTCTAAAGTCTGGTATTTCGTATGTGTGTGTTTTTGGTTGTCGTTGGTGGGGGGATGGCGGGGGGGACTGGATACACTGAATGTCTTTCATGATAGTGAATAATCCTAATTTCGGAAAATTCTCAACAAAACAGGATTCACTTTCCAATACAGTCGAAAACAGCTCTAAGACAAAATGGGGCCCTGGATTCCCCTCGCGATTTAAAGGCGCAGAGACAACACTTACATTTGAGATCTATTTCCTTAGGCGCGGTTATGGTTTTGGCCACATGATGGCAGTATGGGAAAAAGGGACAGAGATTTAGTCAAGTGCATTGGTATTGCTTTAAATGGAATGTTCGTGTCAAAGGCGTATAAGTCTTACAAACGTGCAGAACGGAATTCGGTTGTAAGTCAGGGACTACCTTTTTTAAATTTCCTGAACGGGACACAGACATGCTGATTACCTGCTGTATATGAGCATTGTATAGAATAATGTCATAAGAACTTAATGTGATCTTCTATAATGTGGCATGGACCTAAGTCAGGTCCCTAATACTGTAGGTGTTAGCGTACGCTGTTAACTGCCATCATTACTACGTCCTTGTTAAGCTCTTCCTACATCCTGCTTAAACTATGTCCTCATCAGGCTTTTTATAAACATGTCCAAAAAAGATCCGGCAGCTCCATGTTTATGAAGACAATACTACATTCTTACTAGGTTCTACTTCGTTTCTGCCAAGTTCTACAAGTTCTTACTCTTGCATTCACCCAATTTGTTTAAGGACGTAGTGGGAACGAGGCTCAGTGTGACGAGGGCATTAGTTTCTGCGTTAGCTCTTCTTGTTCCAGACATGTTTTTCTGTTACAAAATGCACAACAAATTCCTTCTCGGCATAGAAGGAAAAATATTCATATGTAACTACAAACATCTTTACAGATCATTTCCCTGGGAACACATCATGCTGCATAGACGAAGGAAGGAACGAAGGTCCATGGACAGAACTAATGAGCTTGTGTCAGCTGCATCATCTTTTTTTTCTTTAATATATCACGGAGTGAAGCTCATCCTCTTTTCAATTTGTCTTTAGGGGATGAAATAAGTTATGAAAGCAGGATGTTCTGTTAGATTACCATATTTATCCAATAATACAAATCACTGTCATACTGATGCAAGACTGTTAATGGGTTTCTGGGGAAAATGAAATCCAAGGGATGTGCATGGAGAAGTTCAAAGACACGTTTGAAATTACAGAAAATGTTTCTGCGTAAAAAAGTGAAATGTATCAACTTTACCCTGAGGCAATGTAACGAGAAACCCTAAAATACATACAGATCATCAAGTCCAATAAAATCTACATAATTGAAGGTAAACTTCCCCTGATTACTCCTAATTGAAAATATTGACAGTTGACAGTTAAAATTAATATCAGGTCAAATGACAAACTCTGCGAATTTTACTTTTAATGGTGCTAATAGTACTGTATATAAAATAACAATCACACGAAACTGATTTTATACTATTTAATGTAACACTTTTTCAGCAACATTACAGTGCTGTAATATAAGGCATGTTCAAGTCAAACCAGGAAAAAATATGTTTATTTCTCTTTTTTACTTAATGCACTTATCCCAGCGTTTCACTAGAGCTTGAATACCATCAAGACAGAAAGTTTTCTCAGTACGCTATGATCGGACTGCCTGCTCCATGTCTGAAACACAACCCTCCTAGGAACTCCTTTAATGGCCCAAACATGTTCAAATGCCTTGGAACAAGTGATGCAGTTGCAGTTGGCCGATTTTTAGGGCCGATATCTTGAAGTTTTCCCTTTCATTTGCATGCTAAAAGGTCACACTAATAACGAGTGGATGCACAACATTTCTAAACTTAACATAATTTATTGAACACTGACTTATAAATAAAACAGGTAATATAAAAAAACTGTGAATCATTTACATAAATGTTTTAGAGCATTTATCTAGCAGAATTTTTCAAGTTTGTTGGAACATGAATAAACTTAAATATACATTTAAATAAAATAAATACAACATAAATAAAATAAATAAAAATCAATTAAACTGAAAAATATAAAAATAAAAACTAATATATACAAAACATAATAAAAAAAATTATAATGACGTGCTGAAACACTAGCAACTAGGGCTGCACGATTTGGGAAAAATGTCACATTGCGATTATTAAGGTCAAAATTGCGATTTACGATTGCGATACGATAAACAAGTGGTATGACTCAACCTGCTTGTTAGCAAGGAAAATGCACTTACATTACTAATAATGCTGAAATTTTAGTTTCTCAACTGAGATATAGTGTACAGTGCAATCTAGCAACTAGAAATGAACAATGTTTTCTAATTAAAACAAAATTGTACAAATTTAAATAACAGTAACATCTTTACATTATTGAATTCAATTACATTAAATTAACTTTTAAATTAAATTAGAAAGTCAAAAGTACAGATAAATAAAACAAATACCTATTTAAAAAAATATATTTTTACATTTTGTCCCAAAACAGGGACATTTAAGGAGGATGTAACATATACTTTATTGGTATTCTTATCAAATCACTCACCATTTTTAATCTAATGATGAAAAAGAGATTAAAGGAAAGAAAAGTGTCCTTTAAACATATTAATTTTAGAGTCATGCTAATAATCATGAAAATAATTTAAATGAGACATTTCTAGTGTTCTTTGTGACACAGATTTCTACACTGTATTTCCATATATTCTTAAATAAATCTGTTATTAGCTGTCCTCTCTAACGTACAGGTAAGTAGCTTTAAATATGAAAAGATTAAATTAATTTAACTTACCGATGGCCAAATAAAGTCTATGCCCGAAGCACTGTAACCTAGTCCAGTGATTAACCCCCCCGCTTTGGCGATGTGCGTGCCGTTGTCTGTTGTGACTGCGACCAAACCATCCTTACAGAGGTCCCATGCAGCCAGTGCCTCTCTTAAACCCGCGGCTACAGTATGTTCTCTCTGGTGTGATCGTCAGGGAAATACCATGTTTGCAGGCAACAGCTTTTCAGTTCAAACTCATTGTGCGCGGTTAGGCTAATATATGTCTCAGTCGTCCTGCTTGACCAAAGGTCCGTAGGAGTTAAAAAGAATTTCACTGCAGTTATTTCAAGTTCAACGTCGCTACGTCACTTACTGAGACTTACAAACACATCTGTAATAATGTGTTGTTTTGTTTTGTTCACACTGGGTTGTGCTTTGTTTGGTCTCTTTACTACTCTTGGCTTTTACCGCCATGCATTTATCATACTTTTCTGTGTTGCTTCAGGTGCTGATATAAATTTGTCGTGTTTGTTTATTTATTATAATCGCAACATTTGCTGTAATGTAATCGCATAGGCTGATATTGCGATTGCGATATGATTAATCGTGCAGCACTACTAGCAACCAGCAACATTTGTGTTCGGTATAAATGACACAGAACATCTGAAGTGCATTCTAGTGCATTGAAGTTTTGGCTTGGGGTCCTTCACACGCGGCAGCAGCACATTCCACCGCATCAATAACATGGGACTGCCCGCGGATGTGCCTGACTTTAAATCGGCGCTACTAAACAAGGATATCGGCCGATGCCGATATATTAAAAAATGACAAATATCGGCGCGATATATCGGCCGACCGATATATCGGTCGACCTCTAAAACAAAGGCAGTGAAAACCATAAGAGTGTAGAGTATATAATACTATGACAACTAAAGTGTGTCCTGGTGTGAGTGAAGTAAAGTTTGTGTAGTTCTCGTAAAGGTCAGTGCTGCTCCAAGCAACACCAAAAAAGCTTCGTTGTCAGAGTCTGAACACAGTCTAGCGAGACAGAGTCAGATGTATTGATGCACTTATCGACAGCTTCCGCGAGAACTATTCAGATCCAAAGATAGAGGCTACAAAGCAGATCCAGGGTCAACAAGACTTTCAGTGTGATTCTTATCAGTTCTGAAGGTTATCTTTTTCTTGAACTCACTCAGAAACGCACGTCTGATTTCTTTAAATCTCTCTGTGGCGTAGCGTTTGGATGAGTTTAAACATTACTAAGTTTGTAATTTAAACATGCAAGAAGTAACAAGAAATCCTGTTATATCCTGTATAAGCTTATTATAGAGATTGTACAGAATAAATATGTAGTAAATGACTGCTTTAACACACTTACATAAGCAACATGAGGACAACAAGTAACAACTCATCATTCGTTCATTTTCAGTAAGCGCTATATCCTCCCGAGATTCCGTTGATCCAGACAATACTATCCCAGAAACACTGGACAAATGTGCACCAGTCCATCACACCATCCAGGGCAGGGAACCATGCACACATTCAGTCCTACCTAAAGAGCTAGTGTGGATTTTTTTTTTTTTTTTGGTCGAAGAAAACCAGAGAACCTAAAGAAAACTAAAAGGAGAAAATGCAAAACTCCAAATAAATAGACAGAAGACCCAGAAGACTGGGGCTATAATAAAGTGAAAATATATGTTTTTACACATTCGGTATCAACCCCACACATTTTCTTCAATTTACCGATTTCTACTCCTTCAGTCATTATCCACACAGTTTATTCTGTACATGGTCACGAGTGGCCTGGAGTCTATCCCAAGTGGCACAGGACATGAGGAATCGAACCCCCGACCCTGCAGGCCTAATGACGTCTTACTTAACTCAATTTCTTACTGTACAAAAGATCCATGTAACATCTTTAACACTCACTCACTCACTTATCATCTGTACCGCTTAATCCTGTATTCAGGGTCGCAGGGGGCCTGGAGCCTATTCCAGGAAACTTAGGGCATGAAGCGGGGTCCACCCTGGACTGGGTGCCAATCCATCACAATGCACACACATACACACACTCACTTACACATTACAGACAATTTTGGAATGCCAATTAGCCTAATCGCCATGTCTTTGGACTGAGGGAGAAAACCGGAGTACCGGGAGGAAACCCACGAAACACGGGAAGATGCAAACTCCAGCCACACAAACCTGGACCCTGGTGGTGCGAGGAGACACTGCTAACCACTAAGCCAACATGCCACCCTTTTAACACACAAGTACTGTAAAGCAAATATAAAATAGCTCCATATTCACCCCGTATGCTTGATACATGGGACAGCTGATTAGTTTTATAGAAGCACCGATGTGGTCAGTGAATATTTAAAATCTTTTTTTTCTAAAGAATTTGGAAGACAAAACACCTCTACATTATGTATGAATGATTATATAAACGTTTGTCCATGCTGCCCTGGACATCCCATTCGGGATCTATCCCGCTTCACCACCTGTTTCCTTGGGATCGGCCGAGACTCTGAGGTGTATAAAGTGGTTGAAGAAAAGTGCAACGAAAGTTACAACATGACAGCTTAATCATTTGAACGCCATGGTTTTTATCCTAAATACCTTTTAAAACTTCATGCCACTAATTTACATAATCCTCTCATCACATTTTGATTTAAATTTTATACATCACTTTAACGGGTTTCTATTACACCCTGCCAGGTCTCTAGGGTTCTGTAAAAGTTGAATATTTAAAATGCCTTGACAGCAGCTTGGAAGCAATGGACAACAAAACTTGAAGCAAACAAACACGAAGGAAAATAAAGTGTCTGGGTCGGTACACAAACGTCCATTCATGTATACTTTAGGGAATCTGAATCATCAACTGTTGTCGGGCTCTATTGATCCAGACACTTATTCCAGTGAACTAGGGGTCGGAGTCTGTTTTCTGATTTCAACAAAACAGCGTAAGATTGTCTCTAATGGACTTGTTGTGTTTACGAAAACATCATTTTGGTGTCCTTGTACTGACACAGCGGAGCGACTGCTGGCATTCCGGTCACGTTTTTCCAGCTAGACTGAGTTATGCTAAGACGGGGAAAATAGGCACCCTTGCAGTATGCTAATGCGTGTTGATGAACTACCTTGCTAATGCTGTTTTCCTGACAGAGGAGAGAGTAAGAAAGAGAGAGAGAGAGAGAGAGAGAGAGAGAGAGAGAGAAAGAATAAGATAGAACTCAACTGTGATTGATTTTGGTCCTAATTTTTGATACTAAGTTGTACAACTTTGTCGGTAATGAGTAATGCTATGATAATCAAACTGAGCTCCAGCTTAGACAAACAATGAAGCAGATGAATAAGAAGCATTACGCCACTGTCATGTAGTAAGAAATAACACATAGATGATCTATCATCACAAGTCATGGTATTAAGTGGAGGCTATACTAAACTTATAATCGTCTATACAGCTTCATACTGTATTCAGGGTTGTGGAGGGCCTGGAGCCTATACAAGGAGACTTAAGGCACGAGGTGGAGTACACCCTGAACAGGGTGCCAATCCATCACAGAGCACATACACACACTACGAGCAATTTGGGAATGCCAGTTAACTTAATCTGCATGTCTTTGGACTGTAGGAGGAAACCGGAGTACAGTACCTGGAGAAAACCCACCAAGCACGGGGAGAAGAAGCAACTCCATGCACACAAACATGAAATGGGAATCGAACCGACAACGCTCAAGGCCACTGTGTTTTTTAAAATTCCCCTATTATAGTTAAAGATGGATAATTGTTTAAGAATAAAACACACGAATGCACACACACACACACACACACACACACACACACACACACACACACACACACACACACACACACACACACACACACACACTTACCATGTGGAATTTACCTTAATGGGCTCAAAATGATAAAATAAAATAAACTATACACAAAGGCTGTTTAAGTTGCGTTGGAATTTTAATGACATTGTAATTATTTAAACAAATGAAATATCTGAATGTTGTAGAATGTTAATGAGACTATAATAACTGAAATGCACCAAAAATTTTTGCATACGTCCTATACCTACCTAACAGCAAGGAACGGGTTTAAAAATTCATATTTATTGTAATAGGATTTTATATTTAGTAAAAGTTATTATGCAAGCAGAGAACACGTCCATGCCACTGCTGCTTCAGTAAACCAAGAATTTTTTTTTTTAACAGAAATAGAATTTGGAAATGAGAACTTATTATATATATATATATATATATATATATATATATATATATATATATATTAAAACACTGGGGTAATCACACAAAATGTCAACTAGATCATTGATCACAATTCCCAGTATTAAAACAGTACTACACATAAAATAAATAAAGGAAGAAAGACATGATTGAATGAATGAATAAATAAATAAATATGTAATGCATCTTTTTAATGAATATGATTATCATAAGTTTTGCAAAACAAGCAAGTAATATAATTACTCATTAACTAAAGTATCTTGTATGTTTGCTATAATAATAATAATAATAATAATAGATCGGATATTAAAGTAACAGCAGTTATTTTCATTTAAAAAGTTTACTTGTGGTCGTTTATACATGTTTTTTTTTTTAGGTGTGGTAACTGGACACAGGTCCCCACAGGTGGGATAATAAAGCTTTATCTTATATTATTTGTTTTCAAGCAGTTTAATAATGTTTAAATAAATGCATTTATCGGTTTGTGAGCAATTTGTGTGTTTACTGTGGGTAGTTTATCTATGCTTGAGTAGTTTAGTAGTTAGTGCTTGCCACGTTTATGTGGGTCCTTGTAATTTATCCTGGTTGGGTACCAGATTGTAAATAAAAAAAACATTCTGTGTTTAAATAGTTAATTTTGGTTCAGTTTGTCTTTGCACTGGGTTGTACACGGAGTTAGAGTTTATCTAAATTGGAGTAGTTTGTGTGTTCCAGTCATGTCATTTATGTTGATACAGCACATCTGTATTCAGTTACTGTACTTTATTCACATTTGTGTAGTTTATCTGTGTGCGGCTTTGTGTTAAGGAAGTAATTTCAGATTTTAATCTGTGTTCAGGGAGTTTATGTGTGTTTAGGGAATTTGCATGCTCAGGAAGTTTAGTTTAGTTTGCATTCAGGTAGCTTATCTTTGTTCAGGTTGTTTATCTGTGTTTAGGTAGTACACACACACACATCCGTCATGGCATATATGATGTATAAGCTCAGGTCTAAGCTTACACGCATAAATATAACCTTCAAAGGAAAAAGCCCAGTGTATTGCTTAAGAGGAAATTAAGGCAACATGGCAACACAGATAAGAGATGAAAGAAGTAATAAATAAAGCATATTGCTGTTACCAAAATTACAGCCTGTAGTCAAGCATTAAACATCTGTTTTATTCATTAATATTAGGTTTAATGGTTGACTTAAACCATGCATTATGCATAAGAGCTATACATTTAACACAGCAAGTTTCAAACGAGCGTATCGATGCTAAACACTAAAAATAAACCTTTCAACATCACTAACATAATAGGAAAGATTAAAATAAGCATCATTAGAGTAATTTATCCCACAAACATTATACTGTCAGGATTGAGACCTTCATTCAGCTGTTCAGTATCAGATCCCGAGAGCTCGCGGTGGGAGGTAGAGCGAGAACAAAGAGGCGCGTGGCTGTGTGCTAACGCAGAGGGAGGTGAAGTACAGTTACCAGAGTCACGTGACACACATGAGGGGCTGTTAGTGGCTAATATGCTGATGCAACACAAATCCTACCCCAGCGCTCGCATGTCTGATTTGCAGCTTCATTAGAATTGCTAAGAGAGAGAAAGAGTAAGAGAGAGAGAGGTCAGACTACGGTGATAATGAGGAGAGTTTGATTTTGAGGAAGAGATTGGGAGGAAGCAGAGCTAATAGCCTACTAATATAAATACTTTACACACTGATCACATCTCAATAATCAGGCTAATAAGCTGCTTGTAGCTTGGGGAGGAGAATCCTGTAATCTATTCACAGAAAGTGGAATTGACTCTGTGATATATTTTTTTTTCTGTCCTCCATTCATTCATCTTCTATGCTGCTCCAGGGTCGCAGGGGGCCTGGGAACAATCCCATGAGGAACGAGGTGGGGAACACCAATCCATCTCAGATTTATTATTATTCAAGTCTGTGTGAATGAAGTTTGCATGTTCTAACCATGCTTACGGGGTTTTCTGGTTTCCTTCCACAGTTAGAAGACATATAGGTTAAATAAAGTTCCCAATTTGCCCGTGTGTGTGTGTGTGTGTGTGTGTGTGTGTGTGTGTGTGTGCGCACACGGCCTGTGTTGGAATGGCACCCTGTCCAGGGTGTAGCCCGCTCCCGCTTCATCCCCAAATTCTCCTTGGATAGGCCTATAATATTAATATTATTATTAATAACAACAATAGTGCTGTGATTTTTATTAGTATTATTATTAATCAGTTATATTTAATTGATTAATCACTCTATTCCAGAGTGTAGAGTGTGGACTGTACAAGCCTCTAGAGGCAGTATATTTTTCAATAAAATGAAAAGTACTGAATGACCAAGTTATTACATCAGTGATGGCCAGGGTATATTCCAGGATTCAAATTGTAAAAGAGTGGTTCTGTGAGCATGAGGAGTCATTTTCATACAAGTTGGCACAGAATCTTGAGCTTGACCCCACTGAAAGCCTTTGAGATGCGCTGTAAAGCATGTTATGAAGTGGTTCGACTCTCTGGTCATCAAAACAAGATTCCAATGCAAACATTGATAAAAATACATTTTGTCACATCAAAAATGCCACAGTGAATGCGTGTCATAATCAAAGTTTGGTCTTTGGCTCTATGGTTACTGATTGGATAGTCGGTGGTTCAAGCACTGTTGACCCCATAAGCATGACCTTTAACCCCATCTGTTCCAGGAGTGCTGTATCTTGACTGTCCCTGTGGCCTGACTCCAGCTTTTTACTTGGCAAATTTAGATTTTTTTTTATTTATATATAAATCGTCACTGTCCTTTAAGGTACATGTGACAAATAATTTAATCTTTTTTTGGCCAGGCAGTGTATTTCTCTCTCTCTCTCTCTCTCTCTCTCTCTCTCTCTCTCTCTTTTAAGGATCATCTTTAAACTATTTAAATATTCTTATAGGCCTATGTATTTTACATAATATACATGTTTTTATCTATATTAGTATAAGTTGGTATAGGAGCATTTAACATATTTTTTATATTTAGAGAATAATTCAAAAAGTTTTAATTAAGACCAGCATAAAAATTGCTTGCGTTCATCATTTTCACCACACACTGTTTTTTCTCAATAGAAAATAACGGTTTGAACGCAGGAAGAATGAGTCATTATGAATAAAATGTTTGCTTGTGATTTGCTATTCACTTAAACCAACTGAAAAATGATTGTGGAATTGTTGAGCTGTAATGGACAAAAACGAAAGTGTTGCTACAAGGACAGCACTGAACAATGCTGGTGTTATTGTCTAACAAAAGGAAATGCCCACACTTATGAGACATATGAGGCATTAATCAAACAGACATTATTTGCAAGTCTAACAGATTCATTCTGATTGTGCATTATTGTTTCTCACATTATGTTCATAAGCTAAATCTCACAATTTTCCTCTAGTGTATGGCACATAGAGTCATGATTCCTCCAGGCTAACTTCCTTTTGTACACAACAGTAGTAAAACCCTACAATAAATGCTGTGAGACAATGCTGCCTTCTGTACTGTGAATATTGAGTCACTCCACACTCACACTCTATTCCTGTTCCTGCCAAAGGCCATCTTGTAAAAGAAAAATGAGTCTTTTATTTTGATGTCGATATGGCAGCAGAAGTGACATCTCGAATGAATCAAAATCTTATTCGAAAGTGTGTAGGCTTGTTTATCATACAGAAATCTAGAATATGAGTGCAAATGCTTGCATTTCTTCTGACTGGATATCACCCTTAAGGAAATAAATACAAGGTTCATCGTGAGTCACACTGATCAGAGGCGGAATTAAGGGATTTATACGGTATGTATTATTTGCAGTATATAGTATATGGATATTATTCAGTTTTTTCTTCCCAAGCCCATTCAAAACACCTCTATCGTACACATCTTTAAACCTCTATGTCTTCATGTCACCTTTATTACAAGTAAGTCCCCATCTTACGAACTTTCGAGTTAAAAATTTCAAAAGGATTTATAAACATTTGTACATACTGCAGTGCACCTGATATCGATATTTACAATCATATACAATATTTTCAGTGTGTAAGTGAATGTCCAAACTTCTTTATATTGTATGCGTGCATGTGTAGGGGTTAGGGAAAAATGAGTCGGCGTCACCGGTTTCAGTAAATCAGTCCTGGAGCACAATGATAGAAAATTTTTGTCCTGTAAATCTGTTCTGATGGCGAATAATCATAATTTTTGAAAAAATCCTCAATAAGACAGAATTTACAGGCTAAAACATCTCTGAGACAAAATAGTTTCTGTTCAAGCGTGCAGTAAACACCATGTAGCATTGTCTTTCCTGGTTCCCAATAAACGAAGTCAGATGACTCTTGCTGTGTCAACGGGATTCCCCTTGTGATTTGGAGGCGTTTTGCAGACACAAACCTGTCTTTTTTTTACATTATATATTTGTTTTAAATGTGTATAAAACCCACTTCGTCGGACTTACAGATGAATTTGATTTACGAAAACGTGCTGTTTCTGGGAGCACGTTCATAAGTCAAATTCGTTTGTAAGTCCGACAAAGTGAGCCCTATTATCCGGAGATCGGTAGTTCAGAGGGGGGGTCTAGGAAAAGCTGATTGGCCGAGCTTTCTCAAAGTGGTTAATCACGGCTCTACAGCCAATCATGGGCATCTGTGGGCTCAAGGAAGCAGAGAGAGCTGTCCTCCAAGTGTGTTAGGCCGCCCTCAACGGTGCATGAGCAAGCAGTTCGAAAAGATGCAGTCGGTTGGTGTCACAAGGTACGGAGGAAAGACGTAATAGTCTTCTAAATCAGGGGAAAAAAAAGAAGTGAGACTTATAGGGCTGCTTTCCAATGGTAAAAGTCCAATGAACCATATGACTATATAAACTATGCTTTAACACCTCAAAACAAGTTCTTGCAGAGTGTCGATGATGAAGGTGTGCAACCTTCATTGAACTTCTCTATCCATTCATACACACTTCTTCGCAACAAAACACTTTCTCCATACTGCGCACAAAGACTTTGAAAAACAACGGCACCAGGTACACACTCAGACCACAAAAACGGATGCACATTCTGAGCTTCGTGCAAATCACAAGCGGGGCCTCCATCCACAGTTACAAATGAACTGATGTAACACGTTCACACCTGCACAGCAGTGACTGGGGAGACCTTACATGGAAAGCGCTGATGAGACAATTCTAAGTTTTAATATAACCAGAGCGAGGCTTATTTTTGACTCACCCTCATATACCCACAGGTAGATACTGATGTTGTTCATTTTTATAAGCACAGAGACAGTACACGTGTTAATCTCTAGTGGTTTTATATGTTTTAACGATCACTGTATACTGTATGTAAGCTTATTGATTAGATACGGCATATGATTGACTGAAATATGTACATCTGGATTCAATTAATTTCATCAGTAGAAGTAAGCACATGCGCTCGAGCCTGTAATCTGCTGCAATCCTCTACACTGTGATATTTTAATAAGGGCTGTCGTCTCCTTGAAATCCTCAGAGGGTGACGACACAGAGCAAAGCCTTGTGTAATGATGAAAGCATGAAAGCAGCCACTTTCCCCGCCCAGCAGGCTAAATTAGTACAAAGATACAATGATTTTTAGCCTTATCAGGCTACACCAAGAAACATATAAGAAATTATACTTCTATAAAGCATAAGTGAGGATTTTGTGTGGTTAGTGGTAAAGTCTGATGAGGATCTCGCCTTATATGATTAAAAATGTCCCTCTTCACTTTCTTGCCACTGCCAGAGTTTAATGCAAAAAGGAAAAATTGTAAAGAAACTTTTTCTTTTTGTAGTTTTGCTGTGAAATTTTGCTTGAGTTTAATTCAGATTTCCTTGGGATGCACTTCATCATCACTTGGTTGGTAGTTATATTGTCTTTTCTGTATAGGACTTAATTTATAATGTTAATCTGTTTTGTCTCAGCTAGTCAACTAATAGTTAGTTAGTTAGTTAGAAAGTTAGAAAGTTTGTTAGCTAGTTAGTTTTTGTTAATTTATGTTGTAAATTTATGTTGTATGTACTGTACTGTATCACCTTGGTCCTGGAGGAACGTGTTTCGTTTTATCGTGTACTGAATTGTATATGGTACATCCTTATCATCACCAAGACTTCACTAACAAGAACTAAACAAGAAGGTTACGTCCAGTTTCCCTGAAAAAAAAAAAAAAAAAAAAAAATTGTGTTTAATTTTAGGCTTTTTTTTTTTTTAAACCAACCTAGGTGAGAAATTTAAAAAGTGGCTTTAAAAGTGACCTAATGGACAAAAATTACATTGGGGGATTGTTGGTAAATGACCTTGCTAGCCTTGACCCAACATTTGCCAAATTTGATACATTTAAACCTTTTCACGGTATCATTTCACGATAATTTTATTATATTTTAGGTAAAAAGAAATACACAAAACCTCTGCAGGAAATACCTTTTCTTAAAAAAGGCTGCAAATGTTAATGATGAAAGTAAACGTACAAAAAAAAAAGTAATTATGGCATGGGCAAAAATTAGGACAGCCTTCTAGCTGTGAAGTCTCTGAAACTAATTACCTTGTTAGGCTTTAATTGACTCATTATGACTTGTTACTTAAGTCGAGGATTGTCATTAGGTATTACTCTCACCACGTAACAAATTTTCTCAATCACAAAGTCTTCTAAGCAACTGGCCTGAGGATCTAAGAATGCATCCAATGAACGGCTGGAGAATCTGAGGTTAGAAAGAGATATGGAAGTACTTCCAGCTTATAGTTTAAACTGTCTGAAATGTTATTGGCATTTACAGATGGCAGTTACAGAGAAGGGCAGAAGTCAAGGTCAAGTCTGGAAGAACAGCATCAACTCAACACTTACTGTAGATAGACATGCCAAGATGCTGGTCAGTAAAGCTGAGGATGCACTACATACCTTCAGACAGGATTTTGTATTGGGTTCAAAATCATGCCAAGTTCATCCTAGTCTGCACCAGCCAGCACAAGTTATTGAAATCTCCAAGTGTGTAAGTGTGTGAGAAGAACAGAATGAGAACAGACTCTTCCTGACACGAGTTAGTGTATCTCATAAACGTTTGAGATTTTCTCAATAGCCAATGAACATAGAAGGAAGCAGAATAATTTGTTTGTTAACTGATCGATCACGTGGTGTGAAAAAACCAAAACCAAAATGAAACACTGTGCGTGTTCACCATGGAAGTGAAGTAAAGTCGAGTTGCTCATGCAGAAACAGTGCTGTTTTTTTTTTTCTCAGCGCAGATGGTGGCGCATATTCAAGCTGTCTTGCTACCTGTCCTGCATCCATGTTTGTTTATTGTTCTTGTCCCTCCTCTTTGTCTTCACATGAAACCCTTGCTCCCTCGAGAGTTGCGTTCAGCTGGCCTCAGCTGGAGTGACAAGTCGTGTAGTCTGTGATCTCTCATCTGCCTGCAGTCGTTAAGTGTATGATCTACTGATTTTGAGTTGTCAATAAACAAAATCTGCGTAAGCCAGTCAGTTAGTGTATTCAGAATCCTTTCTTAAGCTGCAACGGGAGTCGTGGTGCAATCAGAAGGAAAGTTTACTTCTGACCTCAGTACAATTTATATAGCATGCAAAGCAATGTACTGTATAGTAGACTTGATGTGCCTGCGATTTTAATTGCACACTCGTAAGTGCATTTTTAAAAATATAGTGTGTTTTGAAAAGAACTAATGATTTTTTTAAGGTCAAATTTTTATTATATACAGTAAGGGGGTATTCCATTTAAATTTCAAAGAAGCATACTGTATCTTCTCTCCCCGTTGGCCGATTGCGATAAAACAAAGCCTATATGTTACCCCAAGCTCAGGCAAATACACCTGTGTAAACCGCATTAAAAGCTGTTCAGTATTTTTCGTGTGATGCGTGCACGAACAAACAGACAGACAAAAATTTCAAAAAACATCTTAATGTGTTTTATTACTCATCTTGCGTCAAATAATTTTTTTCCGTAAATATCTTCAATTACCAGACACACCAACTTTACAGTTTTATCATATGTACAGTATAGATATGTTTGAGACTTTTTGTAAACAAGTGCTCTCTGACTATGTCGCCACAATCACTTGTATGCTTGTATAAAAAAAAAAAGAGTAGTTATCATGTGATGAAAGAACATCCTGCCAACACATAAGGATGAGAGCAGATCTATTAACGTCGGCATTTTGTGGCAGCAACAGCAACATTACATAAAAAGGCAGAAAAATGTGATTTAATTTTTATATTTTTTATAAATGAAAGCCACATCAGTGGCAACCAGTGGCATTTTTATATAAAGTGTTGTTATATAATAAGAATCAGTATGCTAACAATGCAGGCACATACCAATATTCACATTTACAGCCACGCAGTTATCTCTTAAACACCACCTCTCAAGCAATGCTTATTTAATGTCATGCAGAAGTGGGGGGAAATGGCTGAAATCAATAAGAATTGCTTAAAAAGCTTTCCTTGGACAAGATAAGGCATTTAGGATGGCCCTTTCTTCCATATCGCATTCAGATATATATACACAAGTCCAGGATCACTCCTGGGGTGAGAGGTGAATTTTCACAGGAAGCTTATATTAAATACCCCTGAGGGTAAGAAAAGTTCCTTTTTTTTGTATGTTCAATTTCCATTTTTTTCCTTTAAGACTTCTAGAGGTGACATTATACGCACATTGAGATGCCAGTTAAATTATTCATGATCTGCCACATGAAATCGATTAAACCCCACTAACACATACATGCACATGCACGTACACTGAGGCCACCTCGGTGACTGGATTCTCTCGAAAACACCCCCCAACACTGAGGGGGGGATAAACAGACTGGATGAGAATGTGTGTCTCCAGACCATTTGCCAATTAACTCATCCTCCAAGGAACAGGGACCTTTTAACATTTGAGCACCGGCAGCTCATTCCTAACATGCTGAGCACTTCACAGCAAGCGTGAGGATCACTCATCGGGAACGAGACACAATCAAAAGTCATATAAGTCAATTTAGGATTATGTCCAATTACTGACCAGAGTCCATATCTCATGCTCCACCCCCTTTTATCCTGTCCAGCAGTGCAAAGGGACAACATAGGATGAGTCCCGAGCAGATAGTAGCTGCTGGTGTGTCATACGCAGGAGAACAATAAAATGGCAGTGTGTGTGTGTGTGTGTGTGTGTGTGTGTGTGTGTGTGTGTGTGTGTGTGTGTGTGATGTGGGTACGAATGCAGCAGGGTTTTAAACACTCTATTCATACCTCACACTGTTCACACTAGAAAACAACAAAGTGTTAAGTGCATTGACTGTATATGTCTATGGAGATTTTTCTGCAAATACGGTAGATTAAGGTAAAATGCTAAATTCAAATCCCATGCTGTACAGTATATGGGATGGGGTATCCATCGCCTGATGTGCTGGATGGCACATGGACAGACCAAAAATAAAAAGTTTATCCTACTGTACATGCAATTACATCCCATGTTTTGTCTGATTAGCAAAAATAAATGACAATTTTTAGCCCTTGCTTCATCTTATACCTCTTATTAACTGACGGTTACTGAAGCTCAGGGGTCCAAACACTTGCTCAGCCAAGGCTCTCGAGCAAGGCTCTCTCAACATATCAGCTGTAGAAGTGATGACCCTGCACTTTGACCCCAACCTTATAACAGGTCTAGGTGACAATTAAGGGCTTATTTAATCGCCCAAATGTGTATTTTATGAAATTATTAAATCAATAAAAAAAGACATTTCTGATTTTACATCAATGACTTTGTTTAACTAATTACTGTTTACAACTGTTTTTTTTTTTTTCTTTTAATGTAGAAACTTTTTTAGGACATCTGCATGTGCTTAAGACCTTTACAAATATACATAATTGGATGCGTAAATTGTTTTTAAATTAGTATTAGTTTCACCAAAATGTTTCGGTTAACACCATCACCTCGGTGTGTTTTTCACAGGCTTGACGAGTTTTTAATATGTAGATACTCCGATTTGTAATCCAAGCGTTCTGGCATGCTAGCTACAGTAGCATGTCTTTAGACTGTGGAATGAAACCAGAGTACCTACAAAGAACATACCAAACACATGGAGAACATTTAAACTCCACACACACAGACCTGAGGAAGGAATCAAACCCTCGACCTGGGAGGTGCAACCACCATGCACTTTTGGCAGGAATATTTTGAATAAGCATTAAGGTGATAGATTCAATCCTCCTTTCACCCTGTTAGTGAATCAGTTTGTATCTTTCTCTTGGTGTTGTGAAGTTTGCACACATTTGTACAATCAACACATAATCAGTGCAAAGTTTTACAGTGCAAGCTATTTGCAAGCTACAAATAGATATCAGAGATCCTCCAGGTCTCAACCACTGCCATGCAAAATCCACACGACCCAGCTTTCCTTACAGTTCTCACTTATGGTGCTCATAGAGAACCCTCACCTGGTTAGCACTGGTACCAAGAGAAAACGAGCCAGGTGCTCAGAAATCCAGCAGCGCAAAGTGGGAAAGCTCTTGTAGTCAGCAAATCTCTGTTGTTTGGACTTAGTGAGAAAAATCATCGTTGAAAGGAGTGAAATTAAAACGGGTACATTGGTGACGTTGCTAAGAAGCAATCAGCCTATGGCGAGGGTCTGAACGGTTCAGCAGAACAGGGGAGGACAACTGGACAAGAGGTCTGGCACGGATATCGCGGAGAGTGCGGCCACATGGGAAATTACTTTGGGGAACCGCTACCTGGAGCATGAAATTGAACCCATCCGGTGCATCTGACTGGATCCAACCTTGATATTAAAATAATTAGGTAGCAAAACTACTATAGAGGTGTGTGTAACTGCTTTGGTTTTGTCTCCTGACTCAGTAGAAACTACAGCATGCGTGCACTTGGCTTTTTGTTCTTAATGACTAATAAGTCGAATGCATGAGAACAATAAACACATGAAAACATTGTGCAGACAAACCATAACTTTACAAAAATTAATAAAATAGATAAATGTGACAGAGGCATGATGGGAAAATAAGACAGTAGGAAGCAGGAAAAGAAGATACAAGTTTGTAAAATGTATAACTTGCATGGATATCCAGACGAACTGGGTATTTTGGATGGGAAAAGATGCAGTTGGGTTGCAATCCTAAAGGTGGATAAAATTCAGCTTGTTATTTTAACTAGTAAGTCTTTAGGGACATGGAAAGTTTTTTTTGCACCTGACTGTTAATTATTTATTCATCTCCAGTAATTGCAGTTGTTTTGGAGCTAATCATGGAAACAACTGTAAAAGCAGAGGTTAATTCTGGGTTTCCAGGCATCACAGGGCCGACGTTTATATCACAAGTAGCATATACAGCACTAAGTTAATGTTTTTTTATTCTATTATTTCTATTAATATTTTTATTTCTGTTAATATCTATTACACTTCTATTAAGATTTTCTCAGGTGGCACGGTGGCTTAGTGGGTAGCACTGATGTCTTGCACTTCCAGGGTCTGGGTTCAACTCCATGCTCCATTCATCATGCTTGGTGGGTTTGTTCCCAGAGTGTGTGTCTTGTAATGTATTGGCACCCTGTCCAGGGTGTACCCCGCCTAATGCCCTAAATTTCCTAGGATAGGTTCTAGGCCCCCCGCAACCCTGTATATAAGGTAAAGTGTTAGAGGCAATGAGTGAGCAATATTTTCTCTCTAGGCTTTAATTAATAAACTTAAACCAGTTCCAATATTGACATGACAAGAAATTACATCACATTGTTATGTATTTAATTAACAAATGGTTTAAATAATCCACCCTCTCTAGCAGTACGGTGGCACAGGAGGAACTTTTGCCCCTTCTGGGTCGATATTGAGCTCAAAATACTGTATGTTCTCTGCAGGTTCTCTGTGTTCCCTGGTTTCCTCCTACCACTCAGATAATTTATGCAAATGCACACACCATGCTAAATTGCCCCCGGTTAAGTATGAATGCATGTCTAATTGCAATGTTTATATGTGTAAAGAAGAAACCAGGAATCACATCACCAGGAATTCATTCACTGACATCTTTGTATGTTTTGGAAAATTGTTTAATCTTATCCACATTGGTTTTAACTTTTAAAATGATTCCTTGTCTCAACAGCAGTGGGATGAGAACAAACTGTCAATATTATAATGTATTTTGGACCAACTAAAATATATAATTTAGCAAAGACAAATGTTTGACTTTTCAAGGTCAGCAATGTCTCCCATCATTGAAAATTTTGTGTCCATGGTGAGATATAAAAATCCATTTTTTTAATTTTTCCATTAACATTCTCCACCATCACCTCATTCTCACATTCAGTAAGTATTAGTGCCCGAGATGGCGTCTCTAATGGTTTTTCTTTAATCTGTATGCAGGAGTTTCTTGCGCAAACCCGTCGAATGCATTCGAGGGAAATCCTTCAACCAGAGGATTTTTTTTTTTAGCTGACTGAGGATCCTTGATGGAGACAGCTACGTTTTATAGGTTTGCTCAGATGAAAGGAGGAGTCTTAATTACAAAACAATCCAAGCAAGATGATAGAAGAGGCAGAGAAACATCTGATTAGTGTTTTAGAGAGTCTCTGTGGAGAGCCCTTTTATATTGACCTGAGCCTGATTAAAGAAACTGAGGTATTGTAATATTGTAGAGTGCTAGTGGCTTTGTTTGCATTTTTATGGGCTTTTTCAGTCCACTTAAATCAGCATGAGAGATGGGTGACCTCTCATCGAATTTGAATGTGTACTTTCTCTCAGGTCCATGTTTGCTCCAAAGTGGCTTGTCTTGTGATACTATTCCATAAGCATGGGGTCCACATTAACACACTAATGACAGACAATATAAAATGACATTGAAATGAGATCTGAATGTATATCATGGATCATTTTAATAATAGCACTCAAAAGAAAGAACCACTGCAATATCAATATATGGGGCAGTGGTGGTGGAGTTGTATTCAGACGGGGTTCAAGCCCTCTTCTTGAGAATCCAGGGAGTAATGTGGTTTACAGTAACTATGCTTCACATGTCTGTGCTACTGTATGTACTGTACATGCTGTAAATCCTGGAAGTTTGAAAACATTTAGCAGAAGTGTATTATGGTTTGTTTTTAGGATTATTTCTTTCAAATTCACACTGCATAAATGAAACAACACTTAGGGGCTGAATTTATCTGTCTGTTTTACACGTGATTTTATTATGTTCTGAAAAATGTAAAATACATTTACATTTATATCTGTGACATTTGGCAGCTCCCTAACAAAGCACTTTAAAGTCTATAATAAATATATAATATAAAATCTGATTGTTTTTTTTTATTTTTTAGTTAGACATAAGGTCACCTATACCAGTAATTCCCAAAATATGGGCAGGAACTCCCAGGAGTCCATGTAATATAGCCAGGAACTTTATCAAGTTTATTTAATATAATGTAGAATATACTGTAATCTAAACCCGAAATCTCAAACACACATAGGCTTATAAATAAATGTGAAATTGGGACATTGTTCTTCAGGCTGTAAAGTTCAAGAGCAGGAAAAAACAATGTTCCTTGGCTTCAATGAATACCCAAAAATATCATTGCACATATTTAAACAAGGAGCTTAACATTTAAATATTTGGCTTGTGTTAGTAATAAATCTGTGCTGAGGTGGAAAGTGGAATTTATTTTAGAGTGGAAGGAGTATGAGGCTGCGAAAAGTTTAAAACCCCTGACCGATACCTAAAATAGTTCTGGCCAAAGACTAAGAAATCCAGTAACGCTGTAGTTTAAAGAATCTAATATTATTTGCAGATGATTGCAAATACTATGGAAGCTAATAATGAAAATACACTGCGAAATACCATACAGATGTTTTTATTCTAACTTCAGTTTATATTTAATTATCAAAACATGGTTAACCTAACACTAATGAGATTATAACCCCTGTATGGGCATGTGTACTGATGTACTATACTGTATATCTGGAGAATCAGAGAGCACTATAATCCATTGATATTTATTCAGTTGATCAGATAGGATGAAATGAAAAGTGACAGGGCTATTTGGACATGTTGGAAAGTAAATTGCTTAAGAACTGCATTTACACAACCTCCTCCACTGTGTACTTATACTGTATGACTGTATACACCAGAGATACTCCAACTATCTTGCTCATGCGGTCAGAAGGAAAAGCTATTTCAGTGCGAGCTGATTAACTCACAGATGAGTGAGGCAGGAGCTCGATTTCATTATTCATAATCATGCTGCCGTATGACCTGGACAAGCTGCTGGTTTTGTATAAAATTATGAACGTATGCTTCTGTTTATTCCTTTTTAATGTAACCATAATGACTCCACTGCCGTCGTCTGCACTGATTAAGACATTGACAGTGCACTGCATGTCTGCGGAGCTGTGGTCATTTTTCACCATTACATACCCGCTTTTACCAGTCTGAGTACGTGAGAGTGTCCCACACCACTACTCACTGCTAGACTCAAGCTTCAGGCCTTCCTCTGACAGGAGGATTTTCGTCTTCAAATGGTGGTGTGGGTTCAAATCCCACTTCTGACATTAAAGTTCTGAAATTTCGTTAAGGTATTTTTGTATAAACAAAAACATTTACTCTAATATGCAATTCTACATTCTGGGATACGGCAAGTTACATTTACTTTATTTCCCTGTGAAAACCTTATATTTGTTTAAAAAATAAAATGTCATGCACAGTCTTAGGTTTGATTGCAGGCTGTCACCAGAAAGTCATGCACTCCAATATTCGGTTCAAAAGCTTTTAGCTTTGCTGATATGTGTAAATGATTCAGCAGGCTCCCAGAACCACGCTTTCACAATTGGAATCATGAAATATTCTCGTGCCATCAGGGAAGTAAACCACTCCATAGATACCCCGGCCATTCAGTACATTTAGTTCGTCAGGTGACTTCATTTTATTGCCACATAACGTTGCTGAGCTTAGACCTGACCAACCGAAGGAACCCCAGATCATAAAACTGCCTCCATAAAGAGTACATTGGTTTATATACTTCTAATCTCACCCTGATCTAACCCACACATCGCTTTTGGAATAGATATTACAAATTAATGTTGTATCTATTATACTACGATTAATAAAGTTGGTATTCTGTCTAATGACTTTAACCTAAACATGCATATTTAAATCATTATCTACTATTATTAATTTTTGTTTAGCATACATGGCTCAATTCAGTTCAATTAATCAATATATCGGTCTATATTGCTGGGAATAACTTTAAAAAGCATGAGGAAGCATGTTCGTAAGTCGGATTTGTTCTTATGTCTGACAAGTTTTAAGTCTTGTATGCCTTCAACATGAACATACAACGTAAAGCAAACCAATCCACTTGACTTAATCCCCATTCCCCAGACTGACATCATGTGGCCAAAAACCTTAACCTGGCTAAGGAAATTAATCTCACACGTCACATGTAACAATGTTGTCGGAATCCCGGACACCATTTTGTCTCAGAGCTGTTTTTCACTGTATGGGACTGTGAATCCTGTCTCATTGAGGATTTTCTGAAATTAGGATATCCACCATCAGGATGGCTTTAGAGGACATCCATTTTCCATCATCGTCCTCCTGGACTGATTTATTGAAACCAGTGATAAATATTGGTATCTGGTGCACTGCAGTGTCTATTTTTTTTGTACAATACACGTGAGCTACTTCCACAATTTGCTTGCATCTACAGATGTTTGTAGAACCGTGAAAATCTGCTGAAATTTGTAACCAGACTGGTCGCAAGTCATGGCGAAAAACTTCCTGAGATGGAAAAACCTCAAACGGAACCAAACTTAACAAGGAAACCATCCTCATTTGGGTGAGAGCAGGTAGCAGGGATTGGTCTGCAGTCATACTGTGTGTTAGGAAGCTAGATGCTCAGTGTAACAGGAGAGATGTATACTGTAGGTTTATATACTGTAAGGAGAAGTTAATACGGGGTCCACTTTTTGTTATTAGAGACTCAGGTACAAACCTGTTTGTGGGGAATTTAGTCCTGAACTATTGAGTGACTGCATTCATAAGTCATCAGAGAACAGCTGTCTGCATCAGCCGGGTCCAAGACTGTCTTCATGGTCAAGTACTTGTAGAGCTGCCCTTTAGTGTATAATTTGTATAGAGATTATTTCTAAGATTAAATGTTACTAGATTTCATTGTTAGGCTGCCTTTTATAAAACACTCCCTATGTAAAACTACAGTTTCCTACAGAACTACAGGAGTATTCCTATTTGCTCACTGCCATGCTAAACACAATAGCAAAGTCATCATATTGTGCCATGTCTGTGTCTTTCTATTTTTTGTTGAATTAGTGTATTTTTACTAATTAGACTAATTATAGTGCACCACTGTATGTTTTGTTTCTTGCTGATTTTGTTTGTCATTATTGAATGAGGGTGTGCTGAAGCACAGTTACAATTACACAATTGTAACAACAAGTGACAATTACAGTGTTCGAGTTATTGCTGTCCCGATCATGGTGATCTCATTAAATAATAATTGTTTTGTATTATTGGACTTTTTGCATTTTAGGACAGAATGGCAAGCCGTTGTATTCAGCCAAGCTGAAAAGGCAGACAATAGTCAATAGCCAAATCGTTTGGGACTGGTGCATGAGTGACATGGATTTACATGCATATAAATTCTGCTGACTAGTCATTATCTGTCTTCTGAAACTGCACAGTTGCAGCAGGGAGAGAAGAGACGGAATCAGACATAGAGTTACAGAACCCTTTAGGAAGAAACAGGTAAGCGTTTCTTTGCTGTGTTTTACTGTAACAGCAGGAGCAGAATTTAGGCAGAAGGTGTAGCAACTCACCCTGCTGTAAACACAAAAAAAAGAAGAAAAAAATCTTCTGTAGCACATCTGCTTTAAGGTTTAATATGTTGTGTTTTCTGAGATGCTTTTCTCCTCACCATGGTTGTAAAGAGTGATAAATTTGAGTTACTGTAACTTTCTTTTTCTTCTTAGCTTGACTAATTTTAGCCATTTTTGTCTGACTTCTCTTATCAGCAAGGATTTGTTTCTCAAGTCTAGATGCCAGCGCGATCCAAAATTCAGCAGCTTTTAAAATATTTACTCAACCATGCCAAGGGCAAAGTCACTGAGATGTAAACATTAACTAAAGCTCTCGACCTGTATATTGATGAGTTTATGCATTGTGCTGCTGCCACATGATTGGCTAATCATTGCAGGAATGTCTAAATGTACATTCAAATAATTAATACCTGGCACAAGCTTGGGGTGAACGATATATAACGAAAAAAGGGACTCATATTTAATTTCTGTTTTAAAATTTTAAATGTTTAATTTAACATTATTTTCAACATAAATTGTAAATGTTTTTGCACAAAACCTGATTGTAGTTTTTAAATATATGTAACAACCACCGTCTATTCTTTACTGAACTGTATGATATGCAGTGCCGTGCCAAAGTCTTGAGCCATGCCTCATTTCATCATATTTTGCTTCCAAACAGACAGACTTTATTATTAATGTCAAAATAGAACATTTGTTCTCATTTCTTTCATTTAATGTAAATAATTAATTTAATATGAAGAAATGAGCAGCGGCATGATGTGAGATGTCTTAGTGGTTAGCACTGTCGCCTTGGATTTCTAGGGTCTGGGTTCGATTCCTGCCTCGGGTCTGTGTACAAGAAATTCGCATGTTCTCCCCGTGCTTGGTGGGTTTCCTCCAGGTATTCTGGTTTTCTCCTACAGTGTAGTCCAATGACATGCGAATTAAGCTAACTGGTGTTCCCAAATTGCCCTGTAGTGTGTGAATGAGTGTGTGTGCCCCGCAATGGATTGGCACCCCATCCCAGGTCGCGCCCTACAGTAAGTCGCCTGGAATAGGCCCCCTGCGACCCTGGATACAGGATAAAGTGGTATAGATGATGAGTAAGGGGGGGTGAGATGATGAAGAAACGAGAGGGGTTGGGGCCTCGGAATTTTGCCGTATTTATACATCAAATGCAAAAGCTGATTGATTGTGTAAGTAGGATTGCATTATTTTTATGACATGCACAGACAGATTACTTACTGCAGGTAGACTCAGCCTCATCAGATCCGTCTAGACATTCAGGCTCTCCGTCACACTTCCAGCGAGCTGGCACACAATGCCCATTCTTACAGGTAAAGTCTGTCGAAGAACAGGTGGTCTTCACTGTACCGAAAAAAGGAAACAAAGAGATTTCATTTAGCATAAAAATGTTATTCTTTTAACAGCTCATGTTCTATTTTCTGTTAAACTATTTGCACAGACTTTCAACCCTCTAAAACGGGAACATTTCACAAAATGAGAAAACTCTATTCAATCCCAAAGACAATAGCTGCCCTGGAGAAGAAAATACAAGGGAAACAATTGCAATAAAAGCTATATCCTTGCCTCCTGCTTAATTCCCGAATTACAAAGGACAAATTAAATGTGCCTTAATGTGCCTTTACTGGCATCTTCTCTTCTGTTAAGTCCTTTAAGCTGAGAAAAAGCCTTCATTGGATTGAATGATTGCTCCTTTGAAAGCCATTATAGCCGCACAGGTATACATTATAGTGGGTCCATAAAGAATACAGGGTGATGTGAGTGTGTCTGTGTCTGGGGATGTGTGTAGTGATAAAACAAATTGGGAATCCACGAAATTTATTGTGTAGCAAGTGAGAAGGGAACAAGGAATGGCGGATTGAAAGGCTGGCCCCTCAACAAATAAGATGGTCAAGGAAAAAAGCATCAGTCAATGTCAAAAATGTATATGGGTTGGAAATGATCCATCAGACAAAAGCCAGAATGTATTGGTTATGATGACTGTTTATTAAATATGGCTAATAAATGACAAACTTTTTTAAGGGTTTTTAAGCGTATATTCCTGTTTCAGGTGTCCCTGTATGTTACAAATACCAATAAGGAGATGTATCTATAAGAAAATAAAGTATTTCAAGGAAGACACATTAAACATGCTCCATTTTATGTGGCTTTTCGACCATACACAGAGAAATGTAACAACGAACCCCCAGGACCATGGTGCTGCATAAAACACAAGGGTACTCAAACACAAAAAAAAAAATTATACATAGGACCCTAAAATATATAAACTGCACAAATACATGCATATGCGAACAGTGAAGACAATGTGTGGAAATGGGAACAGGTTAAAACATTACAGCGCTAATTATTGGAGAATGAAATAGCTATTGCACATCTATGCTTTCTCATATACTGTAGGTTCTGTGAAAGTTTGTTGAAATTCCCATGAATGGTTTAGGAGGAGTTGGGGATAGAAGAAAAGTATGACTACAGCGGACGATAGTCGAGTGACGGCACGAGATGATGGTTAGTGATCCCGATGTTTCAGTGCAGAAAACAGTTTGGGAGCTATCCTCCTAGAGATTATTTTTAACGTATGATTTATTCTTTAGCACGCTTCAACATCAAATCCCTTATTAATACAGTATAACTTAATATTAAAATTGTGACAGGCTAGACTTTGTTTATTTTACTACACAGGGCTTGATGAAACTGCCAGTATTAAACTGATTAAAGCTTCACTGTCTCATTTTTCATGCTCATATTGTACTGGGTATAATGTGAAAGCTGGTAGTGTCGCATCTACTGTACTGTATATACAGTACCAGTCAGAAAAAGTTTGGATTAATTTTCTAATAACGGCTGTTCTGGAATAGTTCTTGCAAGAACAATACTGTCGAGTGCATTTGCAAAACCCATCAAGCACCATGATGAAACTGTTTCTCATGAAGACCATTTTAGGAAAGCAAGAGCAAAACTCTACCTTTGCTGCAGAGGAGAAGTTCATTTAGAGTCACCAGTTACACCAGTTTCTGTGTACCTCAGAAATCACCAATTAACAAACAGCACCTCGGTGTAGAGCCGTTATGAAGGATTTACAGAGTATAAGTAGCAGACACATCTCAATACCAACTGTTCAAAGGAGATTATTAAATATTTTGGACGCCTTCAGCATTGTTTAGTAAGAAATAAAAATCAGAAAACACCATGGAATTAGAAGGTGTGTCCAAACGTGTGGTAGGTAGCGTATATATTTATATTTTATTTACATATTTTGGCGGCATGGTAGCTTAATGGTTAGCGCTGTCCACCTCCAGTTCCTGGGTTCGATTCCCACCTCAGGTCAGTGTGCATTTAGTTTGCATGTTCTCCCCAATGCTTGGTGGGTTTCTCTCACAGTCCAAAGACATGCAGATTAGTCTACTTAGTGTCTCCGAATTTCCCATAGTGTTGACCGGAGGTCCTACCACATTCTTACAAAAATGGGAATAAATACAATAGTCGCATTACATACAGTATATTACATTACATTACAATGTCCTTTTTGGTTCCTTATCTACATTTGAGTATTTCATTTTAGTAATCAGATATATGTCGCTGCCCCTCAAGACTCCTAGTATGACTTAATTCTTATCTCTGGTGATTTCAATATTCATACTGACAGCACCACAGACTGCCTCGATAACCAGTTCACTGACATGTTATTAACCTTTGGGTTCACACAGCACACCACCGAGCCGACCCATAAGCAGGTTCACACTCCTAACCTTGTTATTTCTAAAGGCTTTGACATAACCTTGAAATACACTCTAGATCTAGGTTTTTCAGATTACCTTTGTATTTTTTACCAATGTTGCTTTTACGGACCGAGCATACTGCATAAAGTGTGTGGTATAAAATGACGAGTTTATCACTAAATACACCAGTTCTAATTTCGATGTGTACCTGGTCACACTTTGATTGTAATTCTAATCTTTATCAGTTTTCCTTGTCTCGGGTTAGTAACAAGGAAAAAAAAAACATTCAAAACATTAATTAAAAAAATAGACAACATTACACCTCCTAAATTATTAATAGAAATTTTACTTTAACTAAGGTCTGCTAGTATTTTCTCACAATCTTTACCTTTGTTCCAAAGTGTGTAATCAGCAGGTAAAATTTTCTTTAGAATTATTGTTATTTTACGTTTATAATATGTGAAAAGGTTTGTATAAGGAAAAAAGCACCAGTTTCATCACAGTGCTTGATGGGTTTTGCAAATGCACTCAACAGTACTGTACTGTTCTTGCAAGAACTATTCCAGAACAGCTGGCCTTCGTGTCTTAAAATAACAACTGACTGTGTTGTTGTTGTTACTTAATTACCTAATGCCAGATGTGTTAGTAAAACTCCAGTATTGTTCTAGAATGTAGAAAATAAATCCAATGTGTCCACACTTTTCACTGGTACTGTATTTTAACACATTTCTTACTATATACTCTTTATGCCATTTATTTCCCATGTATTTCTGCCTTTCTTCCCCAAAAAACCTGACTTGGACCAGTTTTGTGTTGCCCATCCCTGAGAGAATCCCTTGCCTTGCCTTTCACTAGCTGTCCACATGGTTTCTTTATGTGTTTTTTTGGAGTGCTACAGTACATCCTCCTATATACCATTTCCTTTTTTTAAGAATCCTCTTGTTAAGAAAAAAGTGTCTGGACTGTCTTCATTTTGAATAGAACACGATTAGTGTCAGTTCACAATGTGATTTTTTTCTTTTTTCAGTGCTTCTCCTTCAGTAAGAATAAGAATATCATTCCTGTGGATGTATGTTTGTACATATTGTCCAATGTACAAAAATAACTTCAAAAACATGGAGACTATGGTATCATCCTTGCTAAAGTTGCCTGAAGATGGAATGGGGGAAGGTGGTTATGAGAAATCTTCCAAAGATGGTAGTTCACTAAGCTAAACTCAAGTTTGTTTAAATTGAATGGTAGCATGGGATACATCAACAATTGAGATATACAACAATGGACAGCTTTACATGGCCAATCCATTAGGAGCATTAGTGTCAATGAGAATGATAAGGGATAAAAAATAAAAAAAATTAACAAACCCTGTTAAACCTTACATAAGTTAAGCACTTTAATAGAACGAAAAAGCCAAACGATACAAGATTTTTTGTTTTAAGCTTTTTCTATCTTCTGCACCAACATTCCAACAAAAGAAAAGACTACTTCTTCTTTTCTACTTATCTCTCTATAAAACCAGGACTGCGGGGCTACAGGTTCAGGTCCTCTCCAGATTACAAAATGAGGTGGTCAGCTAGAGGCGAGCCCCTGTTAATTACCAAAGATCCTTCACCAGCCTTATCTCAAGGACAAAGCCTGATGTGACTTTCCCAGACTGCTACCTTCTTCACTTTTCACCTGGATTATTTTGCTCTTAAGAAAAGGCTTTGAGATTGCGAAATGTGTTTTAATTATCCAGAAGAGCAGAAAACGTAGCCTGAAGCGCAGCCAAAAGCTGCTGATTTTACAGAGTACACTCAGGACAATGGGACTGGTGGGGGGTTGCACGTGGTAAAAGTTTTACAAAATGCCAGCCGGCGAAATTGTTGATTTGAGTAAATTTCCCCACGGTGCTGAGGCACAGCTTGGTTTAGAGGCAGACGCTATGTTTAGCATCAGCATTTCAGCTGGGGGTTGTTTATGACGTACTGTAGGTATTACTACCCCAGACAAACCAGCCCATCCAGACACCCGTTTAAAGAACACAATTAAGTGAAAAACACAGTTAGAGTATATTTCTTTGAAAAAGATCTTTCCTGGAGTTTTTATATGTATACTGTACAGTATTAGACCAACCCATCACCAGGACCAAAACGTATACTACATGGCCAAAAGGTTCCATCCCATGCCACATATAGTCCTCTTTTACTTTTATAATAACCTTTGCTCCTTGGAGAAGGCGATCCATTCAGCAACAAAAGAAGTGATGAGATCAGGCAAGGACACATAGTGAATAGTTGCAATTGCAGCTTATTCCAATGGTGTTCAATGGGGTTGAGGTCAGGGATCTCTTTAGGCCAATCAAGTTATTCCACTTCAGCCTAAGAAAGCCATGTCATCACGGAGCCGACTTTGTGCACATGACCATTTCATGCTGGAACAATGTGTTTCTCTTAGTTTGACTGAAAAGAAGTTGTAATGCCGTAGAGTACAAAAATCTTCCATTACATTGTGTGCTTCCACCTTTGTGGCAACAGCTTGGGAAAAAACACATGAGTGTGGTACTCCAGTGTCCACATACTTTTGTCCACAAGAGTCCTGTATGAATGCAACTATTTTGGGCACGTTTACTTTCTTTCAAAGTTTTTTTTTTCCAAACTGAGTCATTGAATCCGGTGAGGCTGATTCATTTTCCCACACCCCCACCCCCACAGACATACAATATACTGTACCAGACTTTAAACATTTTACACATTTACTTACACACTAAAAATATTGTCTATTGTCTATTGATCTATTTGTAGTAGTGTCTTTTTTTGTACAATACACGTGAGCTGCTTCCACAATTTGTCTACGAATACAAATCTACGAATGTTAGATGCAAAACGCGGTCTGTTCGTATCAGTGGAAATTCGTGACTTAAATGTTCGTAAGTCGGATACTACCTGTACAACTAGGTAATCAACCAGAACCTTGCAGCTTTGCTTACATTTACATTTAGGTATTTGGCAGATGCTCTTATCCAGAGCGACTTACAATAACTATTGATTAGCCTAACTTATTGATTAGCTTTAATTAACTACCTGGTTATATTGTTCAGGAAACTCTCATTCAGTTGTGCTCAACATTAAAAGAGATTTTAAAATAATTAAAAGCTGCAGCTAAAAGCTTGGAAAAGAAGTTCCTTAAGAGTTCTTTAAAGATATTTAATTTCAAGTCAATAAAATTTTATTTGTATAGCACTTTCAACAATTGTTGCAAATCAGCTTTACAGAGTCAAAAGAATATTATGGAAATGAGTATGAAATGTCTGAGATAATATGTATGAATCAAAATGATCAGATTGTCTCCGAAGAGGAAGTTGAGGGCGACAGCGGCAAGAAAAAAACTTTGAGGTAGGAACCTTGAGCGAAACCAGACTGAACAGGGAACCTATCATCATTTGCGTGATAACGGATAGCAGGGGTTGTTTTGCAGCCACGCTGTGTGTTAGGTGACTAAAAGTTCAATATAACATAAGATGTGTTTAAGGTAATACTGTATGGAATCCCATTTAGGTATTCTGACTTTCTTAAAGTTCTCGAGATTTACATAAAACATAAAGGGTTCTTCCAAAGAAGGACAAAGCTCAGAACAGTTAATGAAGCCAGAAGGGATTTTTCCTTTTTTTATTATATGGGATCTCATTAGGAAGCCAATGACTATTAAAGTGGTTATGAAGCAGTTTCAGAGCTATGATTTGATTCCTTATGTTGACGCATTTCCTTGTGAAACGGGAAGCCAGTGGAGAGGTATAACGAGGGGTTTCACTGATTTCCACAAAAGCCACTGAAGCGCCAAATATGCTAAATTATTTTTAAAAAGGCTCTAAGAAGCATTTTATTTATTCATTATTAGGTACAGTCACATTAGACCCAGAGCTTATCCTGGGAACACTAAGTTTAAGGTGGGAGTATACCCTGCTAGGCCATTTCAGGGCATCACACACACACGCACGCACACACGCGAAATTTAGAGCGAACCTTTACACATCCAGTAACCTGAGCTCTGGATCAAACCTGTGACTCTGGAGGTGTGAGTGAGGCAGCAATAGTATCCGTATCACCAGCATGCTGTTATTTTGGATTCCCATAGCCATCATCCAAATATTTCCAGCCATGTTGTTTCCATATCTAAATAATGAGCAACAAGTTTTGGCAGTTCAGTGTTTGACTGACGGTCAGAAATGCTGCTAGTTGTTAAACTCCATGAGTGCTTTTTCAAATGGTCAGAGCAGCTGAATAAAAATGATCAGGGGTCAGTGATGGGCCCTTAGAAGAGAAAATGCCACTCTGACTGACTGATGGACGAACAGACTGATAGACAGACTGACTGACAGTCCTGAGTGACTGGGCCTTATCTTGACCTGAGAGCTCTTTGGAGATAAGACACAACCAGTCATTACAGAATACGGCAATCCAAAAGGCACTCACGCAGACACCCAGGAGGGGCCTTCTCTCTCTCTCTCTCTCTCTCTCTCTCTTCCACTACCATTAAAGGCTATAGTTAAAGCTAAATCTCAAGGACAAACTTTTACCTGCACCCTAACACCTGCACACACACACACACACACAGTGAAATGTTCATTCACCACTTGTTGCTAAGAATTACTGCTTCCACTGCGGTGTGTATGTATATGTATGTACAGTATGTGTGTATGTATATGTATGTAAAGTGTGTGTGTGTGTGTGTGTGTGATAGAGAGACATTCTTCTGCACTGAGAATTAAGGACAGAGTTGTGTTACCCCTGTGCTCACCGTCATTTCTGTTGAGGTTTTTCTTTTTTGCATGTTTCTATCTATATCTGTGTCTACTTGAAAGACAGGAAGAAACTTAAAGAAGAAGAGACACAATAAGAATGTGAGCTGTTTTAAATCAGGGCAGAATTCGATTTCTAGGAGCTGAAAAACACCACATGAAAAGCTGGGGGAAAAAAAAGAAGTGCATGCATTCATTTCTAAAGCTTTATCTGAGTACGTGTGATGTGTGAGCGGGCATGTGTGGGATGTGTCGCCCACGAGATGGGCGTAGATGTGAAGACATGAAAAAGCTACAGCAGAGAGTAAGAAGAGTAATCAATTTAGGGTTACAGTTAAATAGAGTACTTTTTTCCTATGATGAAAATACAATCTAGATGGTTTAAGGCATCTTTAGTTGAACCGACTTTTCTTAACTCTATGATTTTTTTTTTAAATGATTTGTCTCTGTCTGTAACATGATCTTTGAAAGGAGATAAATTAGACAAGATTAAAAAAAGTGAAACGAAATAGTTCTGTCTTCTTAAAGCCAAGACCCAATTTAGATTCAAATCCTTTTTTTTTTGTTTGGCCTTTTCAGAATTCAAGCACAGTGTTGACATTAAACAGATTTTCTTCCCAGGCGTTCATAACCATATGCTGTACCAGAAACCAGACTGGCAGCGGTACAAAATGGCAAATGCTCTTAATATCCTTTTAAATATCTTTACAGATCGTATAAATCAATACGACCCCCTTACTGTACTTCCTGGACAGCTTTTTTTATTATATTTAAGTAAGCTGTTTAAATATATAATCAAGATCTGTCGCCATACAATGACTGATTACATATAATAAACTCCTTATGACGATTCTGGTTTTTAACCTTTCAACAGATTCCCATCTTTGAAGTGTTTGTGCCACTCTTTTATTTTGTGCGGCATCGTCCCCCAAAGCCTTCTAAACTGTCCGAATATTTTGCATGGAGGATCATTCAAGCTTAACCCAAAATTTTTCAAGTCATATTGAATGCAACAACCACACAGGACATGTGCTCATGCAACTGCGTCTAACGCCTCAATGACTAGGGCGATGGACTCGTCACTGTTCATGCGAGGGGCATTCTACTCTCTACGATGGCAGAGAAACTATTTCAAAAACAAAATAACAAAACTGAAAACAAAATAACAATTTTAGAAACAAAATAACAAAACTGAAAACAAAATAACAAATTTAAAAACAAAATAAAAAAAACGAAAACAAAATAACAAATTTAGAAACAAAATAACAAAACGAAAACAAAATAACAAATTCAAAAACAATATAACAAAACTGAAAAGGAAAATTACAAATAGAAAACAAAATAACAAAACTGTAAACAAAATAACAAAACAAAACCGAAAAGAAAATTACTAAACCAAAAACACAATAGCAAGGACAAAAACAAATTAACAAATTTGGAAACAAAATACCAAATCAAAAAAACACAACGACAATTCAGAAAAAAAAATCTGTTTTATTTTGTTTTTAAATTTGTTATTTTGTTTCCGTTTTTCTCATTTTATTTTTTTTGTTATTTTGTTTTCGGTTTTGTTATTTAATTTTTTTTATTTATGTTGTTTTCGGTTTTGCCATTTCATTTTTCAATTTGTTATTCTGCTTTAGGTTTTGTTATTTTGTTTTGCACTTCTCGGCCACCGTAACATTCTAGTCCACCCTCCTTGGCCTTGACAGGTTACATTGATATCTCGCAAACCGTTCTAGTTATATTGACAACAGCTGAACGTTTTCCGGACAGAGCTTGTATAATAATAATAATAATAATAATAATAATAATACTCATAAAGCAGTCAGGATTATGATCGCTGCAAAACCCATCACTCTACAGTATGTGCAGGCTTTGCACTTTAGCTTAACTATATTTAAAATGTTTAAAAATTGGCAAATATCTCATTTATACTGTTATATAATCCACCCACTACTAGCGTATAGTATCAAAAGTTAAAGCTCCCACTTTAGGAAACACCATAGCAACGGAAAAGATGAGGAAAAGATGAGCTGGCTATTATGCAGTGGAGTAGACTAGCAGCCACAGTCTGTTCCAAAATATTATAACTTAGTTTCCTTGCAATGTAGATAGAAAACAAAAAAGTACAAAAATATACTGTATATGCAGACAACGCATTGGATACCAGACAGATAAATCACTTTGTATGTGGGATAAATGAACAGAGGGCAAAAAATGCAAAAACAAGGTTCAAAAGTACAATACTGATATATCCTCTGTGTGGATTTTCTTAAACCGTTTTATTATTATTTTTTTATTTACATCATACTGATTATAGCGCTGTTGTGACAGAAGTAAGAATATCCCCAAACAAACCCACAAATCGTCTTTATTTCTATAGCTTAAATGCTGAGAAAAAACTAACAACGTCCACTAAAGATCAAGGAGTAGTCTTGTTCAGCTTAGTATATATCTGTTGCTAACAGTGACTGATAAAAATGAAATAAAAGTAACACCAGTGCCTTCCACGTCTGACAGCAAAGTTAGATAAAAAAAGAGGCCACAACAGCTTAAAGCTACTGAATGAGATCAAAGAACAAAAACACCCAAATACTGTCAAATTCTCCTCTCCTCACATGGTTAAAGACAGCCAGGAGAAGCACAAACACAACTGTGCTATTATGTTACCGCATAAATTTATCCTGGTTATGAACTCGGGTTACACTATTCCCAGAAGTTCTGCTGCCACTTTAAAAAGAGACAGTCCATGATTGCTTGGAAAGCAATATTACAATTATGCAGTCTATTTTTCCTGCTTGTGTATGACGTCAGTCAAACGTTAGGTTTCATCTAAGACAACATTAAGGTTCATCTAAAAAGTTAACCAGGTTGGAGTTCTGCAGCAGATGATGTGGAGGCGTGAGGCTGTTGTTTGAACGAAGAAGGCTTCAAGTCAATTAGATGTTTGTCATATATTGTGCACCTGGTTGCTTGTTCTTCCAAGACTATGAGGCAACTCTTTGGGCTAAAGGTAAGCACCTTTAGCCAATTAACAGGGATCATTCACAATTCACTTCAATTTAATTTAACCCCATGTATTACAGAAATCTGGATGTGATGTAGGTTCAGATCTGGTAAAAAAAAAAAAGGCAAAATAAAGACCACTTGTCCTGAGCCGCAGGCACCCAGTATCCTATCTCAGGGGACTTGGGACACGAGGCAGGATACATCTTGTATTCCAATCCATTACAGGACAGACACACATACACTACAGGGAATTTGTAAATGTTCCTTAGCCTAATCTGCATGTCTTAAGACTATAGGAAACCAAGCACAGGGAGAACTTGCAAACTCCAACACGCAGAATCAAAGCGGGATCAAGGCCAGTTTTTTTTATTTTTATTATAATAGCAGTAGATCTTAGATAAGCACTCTGCACTCCAGGTCAGATTATCCACTAAAGCAAGGGTAAGGACATAATGTTCATGTAAATTGTGTGAAAATGTGGCTGGTTTTGAAGATGCAGCAGTATGTATAGAAAGTGTCCTTAATGATACGGATATTCTCTATGCTTTTTCACTGCAGGACCATGTGCATTCCAATATGGACAGTACTGATGCTCAGCTTGCTTCATAATCCTGCTCTAGAGCATAAGGTTATGCAAGTGAGAGGTCTCCACAAGAAACTAAAACGCTGCCGGCCATTTCTGGTGAAACAAGTGGTGTTTGGTGGCCACAAGACATCAGGAGTGATTCGCACAACAAGGAACATGACTGTTTCCAAGAGAGAGCCATTGGTAAGAGATCACCTAAGGCTCCTTGCTTTTTTCACATTAAGTGTCAAATTGTTGTTTTTACACCTGGCATGATATGGATCGAGCTGTTCCGACCAGTCAGCAGAGTGAACATCACCGGACTGAGCATACACCTCTGTGAGTCAGAAAGTCCATTTGCACTTGTAGAGAAAGGTGTTTTTGCCCTTAACACAATATATTTCTCTAATCATTCATTATCCTATTTATTTGTTTATTGTCCTGTAGATGAAGGGCAATGGATATGGCCCTGGATCTAGTAAAAAAAAAAAAAAAGGAAAAAGTCAAGGTTATATGCAACATTACTAGCCTCTCAATGCACTTTATGGTGTGTAACTGAGGTGAAAAATGTTGAGCAAATGTACTGTACAGTAAACCTAAAATACAGAACAGGTTTAATGGTAGTGACTTTGGAAACCTTGTACAATGGCTAGACTGATTGTTACAAAATGGATATGTCCACTTACAATCATTCTACCTGTAGGTATGTTCTCCTATCTTTTATTTTTCCTCAAGATGTTTTCCTAAGGCAAAATCGAATTCTAAATAAATAAAAAAAAAGTTGGAGGATTGAAAGTTCCCTAATGCCCAGTTACTGAATAAAGTGTTTTTGGTTTAATGGGCATCTATTATGGAAACATGATTTTTTAAAGTCATTTTTAGACATTCAGATGGCTCTCTGATAGAAACTTAAAAGGTGATAATGTGCTTTATGTACTTCTTTTTTTTTTTTAATTGACAAAGGTTTTAAACAAGCCAATTAGATTTTCCCTATAATGTGACCTCATAAGCAGATAACCTATTCCTACTTTGGAGGACCTCTTAGCTTTATGTTAACTTATTACAGAAATAGTTGTACAGTATTGCGTCGCCTTCCAGGTCCTGGGTTTCTCCGTGCTTAGTGAGTTTCCTCCGGGTTCTTCGGTTTCCTCCCACAGTCCAAAGACAAGCAGATTAGGCTAACTGGCGTTCTCAAATTGCCCATAATGTGTGAAAGAGCGTGTGAATGTTGACCAGAGGTCCTATTACGGTTGTACAAAATGGGAATGAATACAATGGTCACCACTGGCCTCCAGGGTCCCTAGTTGGACTACAGAGGTTCCTGGATGGATGGACGAATGGATGGAAAGGACACTATGGGGAAAAAACATAGAACAACAGAGCGGTCTAAAGGAGAATGGTATTCTAGGGATGAGGATGTGAGGATGTGAGTAAACAATAAAGGTTATCACATTAACACCTTTTTAAGAAATAAGATACATGCATGCACATGGTCACTCTCGCTTAGATGCACAACTGTGAGACATTGAGTCCATTGATTAAAGTAATGATCTGCTATACTTTAATACAAATACAATCCTATTACAAAGAATCACACACACACACACACACACACACACACACACACACACACACACACACACACACACACACACACACACACGCAAACAAACACAAAACACTTGTGATCTCTGTCCCCTTGATAGGTCACAGTCTAATACCATCAATCAAGCTTCTTTTATTCCTAGCCCAACACCGGTCAATACTTCTCCCCAGGTGTTTTAAAGACAGTTTGGTGGACGGCATTGTTACCCAGGTTTGTTTTTACAGACTCATTCCTACTGAACTTGCCATTTTAAATCCTCCACATCCTACAGTATGTGAGAAGTAGGAGGTAATGAACACACCTGTTTACTTGTTCATTCATTAAACCATCTTATCTTGGTCTTGCAAAGGCAGATCCAGACCAGAAACGGGCGGAAATGTATCCTGGGTGGGACGTTTTTACACAACAATGCACAGAATGGCATGTTTTAGGGAGGTGAAAGGAACCAGGATTCAGACAAAATGCACTCAGAAATGCGGTAACACCTGTGAGATGCCAAAATTAACCGCTCCATCACTGTGCCACACATCAATGTTTAGTATGCAAATATATTATTTATTCAATGTTTTAAATGCTTTATGCAGTATATTGTGAAGGCTCCATATTGTCTCATCTTTGCCCACCCCTTTAAAATCGTAAAGTGGAAGGTACAAATCTACCCAAAGTTCAAATCCATTTTGTACTGCTCCGGTCCCAGGAGCAGACAGCTTTTATATTTTGCGCAGTCTATACCCCAGACCACTACTTTCAGGTGCGCCAGATATTGATTGAACTGGCCCTGGGTTCAAAACCGATTGCATACCCAGTCCCAGTAGCAGACAGCTTTTACAATTTCTGCCCTCTATTCCCCGGAACACATAAAGCAAGTCCTGGACCACAACTTACTTTTAGGTGTACCAGAAATGGTTTAAACTGTCCAGGGGTTCGAAAAGCAGCTTTCACTTTTTTAACACTCCCCCCCCCTCCCCCTCCCTGGCACCTTTTGCCCCCTGGTATTCATTTGGGTCCTAGTGATGCAAGCGATCTGCCTGCTGTTACCTCAGCCGCATTAGGTGTGGGAAATTGAAGTATAGTAATAAAAGGATTTGGAAAGATGTTGTCTGAGTTCAACGACCCACAGTGACAAGACCACAGGGCTACATCCTCCGGTCATAGAAAACCCCATAATGAAAGGTTTTGGCAGCAAGCCATTGCTCATTGGACTCACATGGCCATACAAATTATCAGGCAAACCCACTGATATTACAGAGAGATGGACGGCCTGCTGGGATACAAGCAACCTGTAGTGAATACAGCATACTAATATCACGTCTCCGATCAGCGACATTCAATCTCTGAAACAACAGACAAGGTAGACAGTAACGACCTTAAGGGTATTTGACCAAAGCTGTGAAATCGAAATTGCCGTTTCAAAGCCATTTGTGCCATAGTGTTATAGCTTTCAGTAAGACAAGCTTATCTAGAAAAGAAATAAAAAAAATAAGGTTTAAAGATGTTATTGTTTTCCCCTAAAAACATAAAGATTTATTATAAACAGTCTTATAGCAAAATGAGATATTGGCAGTTAAAAGAATTTTATTTTTTTTATTAAGTATTGTAAACTGATCAACATGTTTTATTCATGTTTTCTTTGAATCATATTGTGGGGAAAAAAAAAACAAATGGCAAGATTTTATGTAGAAAATATATATTTGGTTATATCAACAGAAATGTTGTATGTTTTTGCAAAACTCTGCCTCCCGCAGCTTTCTTCACAATAGATACATCAGATTGCAGGTCATGTTTAATATATATATATATATATAAATAAATATATATATATATATATATATCAAACTCTACTGAGACATGGTGGCAAACTAGGACAAGAAAAAAAACTGTTAAGTATTGTTGCACATTAAACCTTAAGTAATTACAAAGATTGTAAGCAATGTGTTAAAACCATTCAGTTTACAGCATCACCAGCCTTCCATACCAGTTTCACTTAGAGACTTTTTTTCAAGTACGAAACGCGCACTGTCCATCAAGACATCCTCTAACCACATACATGTCTGTGGTTGTAAAAGAGTTTAAAAAGTTGTGGTCTTGAGCAAGGCCCTTATCATATCAGGACTGACCCTGTGCTCTGACCCCAGCTTCCTAATAAGCTTATGCGAAGAAAATTATTTTGCTGTGCTGTAAAATCTATGTGAAAAATAAAACCATGTTTTTTGTTTTTAAATAGCACAGTAAACTGCATAATGAGTCTCAAATGCTGCGAAACACAAAAAGGTAGTTATAGTCCAAAGCGTCTAAACATAGCATTTTTCAATTATATAAAAAAATCATTATATACAGAATTAAGTGCCAGAGGTCAGAGTAAGTAACTTTTGCGTTCATCTTGTTTTCCTGTTCAACTGGCCATATAGTCCTCTGCTAAATACTGGGTCTTGCAATACATTTTAGTGCTTTCTCAGCTCCCAGCATACCTGATTAAAATATGTAGGGCAATGCTCCTCCAGGAATAAGGAAACCACTGACCTAAAGCACTCCAGCAAGCCATTATAAAAGAATGTACAGTATATACAGTGGTGTGAAAAACTTTTTGCCCCCTTCCTGATTCCTTATTCTTTTGCATGTTTGTCACACTTAAATGTTTCTGCTCATCAAAAACCGTTAACTATTAGTCAAAGATAACATAATTGAACACAAAATGCAGTTTTTAAATGAAGATTATGTTATTAAGGGAGAAAAAAAACTCCAAATCTACATGGCCCTGTGTGAAAAAGTAATTGCCCCCCCTTGTTAAAAAATAACTTAACTGTGGTTTATCACAGTTAAAAGTTCAATTTCTGTAGTCACCCCCAGGCCTGATTACTGCCACACCTGTTTCAATCAAAAAATCACTTAAATAGGAGCTACCTGACACAGAGAAGTAGACCAAAAGCACCTCAAAAGCTAGACATTATGCCAAGATCCAAAGAAATTCAGAAAAAAATGAGAACAAAAGTAATTGAGATCTATCAGGCTGGTAAAGGTTATAAAGCCATTTCCAAAGCCTTGGGACTCCAGCGAACCACAGTGAGAGCCATCATCCACAAATGGCAAAAACATGGAACAGTGGTGAACCATCCCAGGAGTGGCCAGCCGACCAAAATTACCCCAAGAGCGCAGAGACAACTCATCCGAGAGGCCACAGAAGACCCCAGGACAACATCTAAAGAACTGCAGGCCTCACTTGCCTCAATTAAGGTCAGTGTTCACGACTCCACCAAAAGAAAGAGACTGGGCAAAAACGGCCTGCATGGCAGATTTCCAAGGCGCAAACCACTTAAGCAAAAAGAACATCAAGGCTCGTCTCAATTTTGCTAAAAAACATCTCAATGATTGCCAAGACTTTTGGGAAAATACCTTGTGGACCGACGAGACAAAAGTTGAACTTTTTGGAAGGTGCGTGTCCCGTTACATCTGGCGTAAAAGTAACACAGCATTTCAGAAAAAGAACACCATACCAACAGTAAAATATGGGGGTGGTAGTGTGATGGTCTGGGGTTGTTTTGCTGCTTCAGGACCTGGATGGCTTGCTGTGATAGATGGAACCATGAATTCTACTGTCTACCAAAAAATCCTGAAGGAGAATGTCCGGCCATCTGTTCGTCAACTCAAGCTGAAGCGATCTTGGGTGCTGCAGCAGGACAATGACCCAAAACACACCAGCAAATCCACCTCTGAATGGCTGAAGAAAAACAAAATGAAGACTTTGGAGTGGCCCAGTCAAAGTCCTGACCTGAATCCTATTGAGATGTTGTGGCATGACCTTAAAAAGGCGGTTCATGCTAGAAAACCCTCAAATAAAGCTGAATTACAACAATTCTGCAAAGATGAGTGGGCCAAAATTCCTCCAGAGCTCTGTAAAAGACTCGTTGCAAGTTATCGCAAACACTTGATTGCAGTTATTGCTGCTAAGGGTGGCCCAATCAGTTATTAGGTTCAGGGGGCAATTACTTTTTCACACAGGGCCATGTAAGTTTGGATTTTTTTTCTCCCTAAATAATAAAAACCATCATTTAAAAACTGCATTTTGTGTTTACTTGTGTTATCTTTGACTAATAGTTAAATGTGTTTGATGATCAGAAACATTTAAGTGTGACAAACATGCAAAAGAATAAGAAATCAGGAAGGGGGCAAATAGTTTTTCACACCACTGTATGTCAACATACTGAGTCATATCATCGTCTCACAAGCCATCGCGTATCGGTTTCATGAAACGATACTTAGCCTTGGCTTTCGATCTGACTTGCAGTAGTCGGTACTGATTATGAACCTGCGCTGATTGATGTGCTCAGCAGGTCTTTACACGGCAGTTATACAACAACATGTCTATTGCAAGACTGCATGCTGATAAACTACCTCCAGTCTCAGTGTGGGTTCTGTGTATATATGCCACAGTAAACGAGTGTATGTGTGTGTGCTTTCTTGCCTAACATCAGCCCCTGTGCCTGGTCATATTCTATCATCACAGTGGGCGCTCAACCACACGACAGATTGCCATTCAATACAGGAGGAAGAGTACTGCAGAGAGCCAGGACAAAGCAGGAACACACGTGAATGAAGTTAAGAATCCTGATTGCCAGCATGACTCCTTAACAAAGATTGTGTCAATTAACAATTAGGCATTTTTGTTCAATTTAATGATGTTGTTAAAGTGTCATATACTATGATTATTTAAGATGATCTGCACAAGTAGTCAAAGTATATTATTTAGAGTAAACTAGAGCCAAACTATAAAGTGTTTTCAGGTTTATGACTAGAATCTCAGGCAACCTTTGACAAATCTTTCTACTAGACCTATTTCAAACGGTAGTTTGCGCATGGTTGTTTTAAGGGTTGCAAGGTTTTATCAAAATTCCCATTCCTTACAAGAACACTTGATCCTAGCACAAAAGTTTGGTATGGTAGATGCATTTGGGGGGTAAAACTGGTACAGGTTTATGATACACGGTTTTATGACGCATAACGTTTTATCCCTGAAAGGACCCAGCGCCAAAAGGGAACCGTCCGATGCAATTATCATTATTATAATCATTAGAGAGGCCGATCTTAGGCAGCATGTTGATCCATTTTCATTTGATTAGATTTTTTTTTTAGGCATCGCGATTTTTAATTTAATAGCACTATAATGTTACAGTAATAATCTGATTTGACTCAAGCAGCTGTATTTCTTATAGATTTTGAAGTATTAAAAACTACTTAAATCATCTAGCTTGTGTTGTTGATTGTTTAACTGTCGTGCCTTATACATAATCGTTTTCCCTGACAATCATCTCTTCACTTCGAGTGAAGATGAAAATTTTTTGTAAAACCAGAGGGTTATTGTACAAGAAATTGGCGGATAATAAAAGCAGTTTGTTTTCTGTAAAAGCTGAGTAATACAGGGTGATTCACTCGAAAAAGGCCCCAAATATTTTATAATAAATCTCGCTGTGATGAAGTAATAAAAAAAAAGCCAAATACCATGAGCGGTGTGTTTTAGCCGTCGAATTGATTTGCTCATACATGCCGAGGTCAGATGTGTCCACATTAGAGTCAGATAAAAGTCACTTGTAATTATGAAAGTGAATCGTCATGACATGCGAATCTGATCTAAATTTAACAATGTGGCTTGTAATGCGAACGTGGCAAAAGGTCTAATAAAACGTCAAATGCTAGTTCTATTTGTCGAAATATCTAACTGCTTTAGAAAATGACTGTTTTCACAGTTAAAATATATATATTTATTTTGCATTTTAGTTTCAGCGACTAAACGAACATAAAAACAAATCTTACGCAAGGCTAGGAATCTTTTGTGCATTTTTTTCACTCCTGCTCATACCCTTTTTTTTTTTTTTTTTTTTTTTTAAAAAAAAAAGAAATCCCTTTAGTTTATGCAAAATTTTAAATTCAGGCCTGGAGTAACTTCAGGAATTTGATTCATGTATTCAATAAAAGTTGCCGTTTCTTTTTTTTCTTTTACTCTCTGACCTGGCTTTTTTTCCTTTCATCCTTTCGTGTTTAACGTCTCTCTTTATGCATCCGGTCACAGTATGTTTGTCATTCGTCCTGCACGTCCATCATCCTTTAGTAACCTCAGTCAACCCATGCATAAACAATCTACACAAACACGGAGGCCTTAACAAACACGCAGATGCGACACACAACTGAAAGCAGACACACACACATACACACTGACAGTGAAGGATGATGAGCCTTGATTAAGCATGGTGTATCACTGCGTTTGTTCAACCCTAAAAGAAATTCTGATTCAGAGGGTGTGCAGACGTACACTCGACATGCCCCATTCACAACACACACACACACACACACACGTTGCTATGTTCCCACGCATTTGATTCTTCCTTTGCCCTTTGCTTGTGCACAGAGCACCTTTCTAGCTCTCCGGTTAGAGCTATGATCAGTCAGGACACAGCTAGAGAAGCGTAATATTAACATCCTACTTTAGAATTTCATGTTAATGAATCCTGCTCTAATTACATCAATTTATCAGTGGATGTTGGTGCTCTGGCTGCACAACGCTCTCCATCATCATACACTACATAGGTGCTCTATTAGCCTGAGGGTAGAGAAGATACTAGCATACATAAACGTCTACTATCTACAGAATACCTTCAGGATTTTTTCCTCTAAACCCTGTTAAAAATCGAATAAATCTGATTATTCTCAAAGCCGTCAACTCCCTCTCTGCAAAGAAGACAGTTTTTCAGGAAGACAAAAAGACTAAATTGGAAATCTACAGTCGTTGTTGACGAGTGTGAATCGAAACAGCTTCGATTAACTAAGACGCTTCTTAAAATTTGTTAGAATCATTGTTCCGTGCGCCTAAAGTAATTCAACCTTTGTAACGTCTTGTAAAACGCTTCAGTAAAATAGGAATATCAGGCATGCTTTGGAGTCTATTTACTCTATATTTGCAAGGCAGATTGTCCAAGCTATAAAGCATGCTTTTTATAAAACACTTTTAACAAGAATTACGGGGGGTTCTGACCATTTTTATAAAAGGAATACAGTACAGTGGTATCAAAGTTAGTGGTATCAGTAGTCTGACCGAAAAGGGCACTCTACATCATAACTGGTTTTCTGTTGGCCCATCCCATAGTAAATTTTACCATGCTTTAGTTACCATGGTAGTCTAAGGATTCCTGTACCATGGTAAATAGTTTTTGACAGTGCCATGCTACTTATGGTACTTACCATGCTACTTCCACTATGGTACTGTACATGGTTCTACCACCGTATATACTCGTCCAAAACATAGTATTGGTGCTAAAAAGTGTCACTTGTGTAAGTGAATTTTCAGATAGGATCATATAACAGCATTTTTCATATTACTTAATGCTTCTTATCCCACAATCCATGTTTTTTTTTTTTTTTGTAAATACAAATAGACATTTATATTTTTATCAGATAAATATAATAAACAATTTTATAACTGTAGTTTACGTAACTTTTTAATTAAAATATTTTAATGATCTTAACTGTCATTAAGATAAAACTTCTTAGATTTCACGTGAAAAGACATGAACCTTAAAAAGTGTATCATTCTAAAATGCTAAATTGTTAAGATATCGCAACATGAATTTGACATGGTTACGGACACTACAGATTTTTTGCTTTTTAGGCTTTTTCCTAAAAAAAATATTTGTACAGGTTGTATGCATCTAGACTCAACTTACACCAATTTTAGTATCAATACTTATAAAGAAATACAGTATGAATAATTTATATTTGAATTTATTATTATTTGAAGCGAGACAGTATAACCGTATGCGTGTGGGATAAACTTCAGAAGTCGTTTCTTTGACACACATATTTTATGTATTTTATATATAACATTAAAAAAAAAATCTAATCAGCACCAATACTTCATTTTGGCTGACTGTGGTACAATCGTCCTTGTCCTGTAGCATGGTACTATGGAGCACGTTAGAGGATAGTGTCAGAAATATGTTATATAAGTATAATTGTATTGTATTATATTATATTATATTATATTATATTATATTATATTATATTATATTATATTATATTATATTATATTATGGGATGGGGATGATGATGATGATGGCTCTAATGATGAAATCAAAAGATTTGGATTGCACGGATAAAGATTAAGGAATGAAGCATTTGAAAACAAGCTCTTTCTACTGCTGGTAAAAATTAAGTGAAGGTTGCTCCCCACTAGTGCCACAATCAGCAGGTAGTCATGTGGCATTGTGGGTAATATAGAAAACTGTTAACCAGGGTGAAAAGTCCATTCATTCTGACCACTCAAATTCTGGTGGTCTATTTGCTAATCTTCAATCCATTGTTGATCTAAGCTCCCTAGGCTCCATGTGATGTTCTTTGGGCATAGCTTGTGTATAGAGCTGGAAGAACATGTTTAATTTCAGGAGGATAGGCTGTCTTGCTGAGAACTACCCAGCATGTAAAGCTCTCTAATATCATTTCTTATAGAGATCGTTTTTCATCAAAACGGACCGATATTCACGAAGATTCACGTTTTTTTTTTTTTTTGAAAGACCGCAGGGAATGTCTTCTCCTATCTTAAATCCGAGTATGGCTCATCTTTCTCTATCCACAAAATGACCGGGAGTTACCTCCTATTGTGCGGGACGATTTAAACCAGCGTGGGTATGAGCAGGCTTGCCCAGTGCAAGTCTATTCACTTCCTCTCGCCTTGAATGTTTTCCAGTCACCTAAGCGTATCCAGGACTACCCCTCCGATTAGAATACAAATGACCACCCCCTTCCAGCGCTCCGTGATTGCCACTATGTCACACCTCCCTCTGCTCACTCACTTCTCGTCCATTGTTCTCAAGAGGAGACTGACATGGAGGTAAACATGGTCCCGGGCCTCCGAAATGCACGAAGGAGCTCCTGAGGGGAAGGACTTCTAAAACTCCGCGTGCACGTTTTTCTGGGAGAACAGGAGGAGACGTGTCCGGCACTGTTTAATTCCGTGGGGAACTTTGAAAGCGCAAGCAGCAGGAAGCTCTTTTGACATGACAAGACAAGGCACAGGATATAACCCACCACTAGGGTGAAGGAAAGTGGTCGAAACAAACAAAGGCACTTCTTCATTGGGAGATGCAATGCTTTCAGACGTGAAAACCCTTGAAAGAACTCGGTAATCAGTCATCTGCTGACTTCTACTTCCTCGGTGAACACGTCCTGAGCAGTAAGATGCTAAAAAGGTTATATTCCATATTACTCCGCCTTTAAAGGTGCCTTAGTCTACTGGAAGTCCAGAGGTTACGTAGGTGAAGTAGGAATGATGAACCTGCCTCTTAGTCCGATCCACATACACAAAGCAGGCCCCTTATATCCATAGCTTTCAGTTAGATGGATGATGGTGTTAGCATGTTACCTTTATCTGACCTCTGGCCATTCAACTGCATGAAAGCCAAGTTAGAACTCTATAAACATGATGTTTGGTGCATACTGATTTTAGAAAATGGTCAAAAGTGTCTTCTGTTCTTCTTTGGAATGAGGCTTTCATATGATTGTTAACTTCAGGACCAAGTTTGCTGCATGGGATCTAGCATTAAATCCATTTCTAAGAAGGCAGCTTAACCAAAGCAATACCTAACCAGAATCTACCATTTCTTCATCTTAAAACCAACCTGCCCAGCCTATGTAACTACTGTATAATGAAGGCTTTTCCTAAATGGTAATTTTTCATGTTCTGTATATTTTTCAGGTTATTTACACTAAAAAGAAGAAAGAGAAAGAAAAAAAACAAACAGACTATTGTACATTTATGACTTGGCACTCCCCAGATGCCCAGCATGGGTCCTGCCAAATTGGCATACACCTACATCAAAGGTGTCTAAGCCTCTGTCTGATCAGTGCCTGGGCCCCTGGCAGGTGAGTGAGACCTTTTAAATATTTCATCTGTCTGGCCTTTTCCTCCACCCCCTAAATCATCTGGTTAAGCATGCTGCTAAACTGCTCCTCAGAAACAAGCTCAAATGAGTCCTTCTATGATTATCCGGCATAATATGTATCTTCCACATCTGTAGCATATTCACAATTACCAAAGTCAATAAGCTTGACACATTTTTCTACACTGAATAAGGAACAGAAAAAAACCCATTTGCTAAAAAAAATATTTAAAATTGATCTTCTCTGGGCAGTTAACAGAGCATTGATCAACATTTACACAAACACATTTTTACAAAATCTTCAAGGACATTACTTTTTTCATAGCTGATTTTATTTCAAATACACTTAGCAGATGTATTAAAAAAAAAAAAAATCAGCTCAACCAAGTGAAGGTTTTGTTAACTTTTATTAGTTTTTGCTATCCATTTGTGTACGTCCATTACAATATAAATTACATATAATCATATATGTTGCAATGAGAGATGTATATATTTTGTACCGCTCAAAAGTTTGGACACACCACCTAATTAATTTTTTTGTTTTTGTTTTTGTTTTGTTTCATGATCTATTTTGTACATTCTAGAACAATACTGGATTTTATGAAATAATACATGGCATTTTTGTAGGTAATTAGGCAACAACACCACCAACAGCAAGTTGTTATTTTAAGACATGAAGGTCAGGCTTTTCTGGAATAGTTCTCACAAGAACAGTGTTGTGTCAAGTGCCTTTGCAAAATCCATCATGCACCATGATGAAAGTGGCTCTCGTGAAGACCATTCCAGAAAAGCAAGACCAAAACATATATATACACACACACACACACACACATATATATAGCACTGGAGCACAAGTTAACTTCTTTTAAACCCTGTGACCTTGTCATATTGCACTGCACTCGTTCCCGAGGTTTGGTCCTGAAGCTTAAAATTCAGGAGGATGTCTTGTTTGGAGACATTTTTACTAGTGATAATCTGACTGTAAGCCCAGATTCACAACAGCCAAAGTGCTGTATTTACTATACTGTACGAGTTTAGCGGTTATAACGATGTAAGACAGTAAACCACACAGGAGGAACGAACGATATAAAAATAAGACATCGTGCTTACATGATATTCACGTCAGTTTTATTATCCGTGTGTGACGAGTATATTGGGATTGTTTCAGGATCCCTGAGAACAAACAAACATGTAGTTTACATATAAAATAACAAAAACCTAATAATAATAATAATAATAATAATAATAATAATAATAATAAACTCTTCATAGATTACTAATAAACATTTAAATATTATTCTGAGAGCATTTATAACTGCACCTCATCAAGTAACTCTTAGACCTCACATTTCCCTGGGTAAATATTTTATTTTTTTTTTTTTGTCCACACAGCTCCAGGGTTTGGTCCAGAGTTTAAGTTACTGCCTGTGTGCAGCTCTGCATGTTTTCCACACAGGCTCTCTTCAGTTCCCTCCATTCTACAAAGAACATGCCTGTACGTAAACTGACAACCCTAAATTGCCCATGGAGTGAGAGTGTGTGAGTGTGTGTGTTGCATGATGGTGACCAATCCGGCATGTATTCCTGCCTCACTTCCAATGGTCAGATTAAAAAACTTAAAAAAATTAAATAATATATGAAAAGATACCCTTATTTTCACTGTACACATATAATGAAGCTAGTAAACCAAACCTGTTGGTATGGTGCACAAAGTGAGTCAGAATTATTTAATGCATGTAACTGTTTTTTTTATTATGTGTTCATTTTTGTATTTATTTATTTATTTAGTTAGTTAGTTATTCACTTGTTAAAATAAAATAAAAAAAACGATAGCATGATTAATTGTATTAGTTCCTGTAAGGTGTCCCATAATGATGCTATAATAAAAAATCGTCATGCTGAATTCTTGCCAGTTAATGTGGATAAGAAAATAAAACCTTTTTTTTTTTTTACAAAATAAGTTATGGTGAAAGCTTATCCAGGAATGTTTTTTTTTTTTTTTTCGATGTGAATAAACAGCTCACGTGGAAAAGAAGATAAAAAAAAAACAATACTAGAGTGATTCACAGCAGTAAATTGTTGGTTTTATTTAATATTGGATTACCAAGTCAACACCATGGTCATGGAGAAAAAGCATGCAGCGTACCACTATCTTCTTTAAACTTTGTGCCTTTTTATGATGTCCCCTTATGCAGATGGAGATAAACCAGCAAAATATGAAATATATGTAAGGTTTTGCATGATATTTTATCATCTGAAGTATTGGCTTCACTGAAAAAACGCAAGTGCTCTAACACTATATCTCTAAGCGATGCATTTAAATCTTCTCACTCTGGCATTCCTATGGAATATATCTGCTTTCATTAGTATTCTTCAGAGCAAACACTGCTACCCATCTGGCCCCAAAGTGAAAGGTTAACACAAAAGCGGGACGGCTTTCAAAAATGGACCCCCGAAAACCCACAAAAAAAACAAAACACATAATAAGGCACAATATAGTGTATGGAGTGAGTTTATCGACTTTTGAAACTTCGGCTTTCCCAAAGAAATACAGTTCCTTGTATGTTCAGGTTTTTCTAAGAAACGTTGATCAGACAGCTGACTTATGTAACCTGTTTATACCGATGTTGTTCTTTCACTTGATGTCAAAGCAGTAAAGTGGAGAAATAAAACACCAGCAGTAGAGATGAGAAAACACTGAGCGATAAGGATGAGCAGACTCTCTGATGAGAAAACTACGCTATAGCTCCTTCACACTGCTCGCTTGGGAACACTCAGAGTCTGTGCTTTCCTCCGACACCCCGTGAATAAAAACGAGTTTTTTTTTTTTTTGGAGTGACACGTTCACGGCACATTTGGTTCCCGCACTTTCGATCTTTACCCCCCGTCGATGCAGTTGCATCTTGTGTTTAAGAGCCTCTTTTCCCACTCGCTGACGGAGACGGCTGGCTTAAGGGAACTCGAGTGAGGGTTTGGAAAGACTTTAGTGTACTGTGGGAATAATTTACAGCCATGCCACATTTAATTCCTCTCAGTGCGGCCAAAGGCACTCAGCCCAGTGTGAGAAAAAGCGGGATTCTTTTAGATATGAGAGTTGCGGAGACAATCTTGGGGATTATATGAGTATTTATATGTCTATAGATCCGGTAAACATTTGCAGAATCTCAATCAGGATAAAATTTTCAGGTTAAGTTTGGTTAAGATAATTAAATGCACCCACCAATGAGGAAAAAAACAAAAACATTGGTTGGGGTGTGAAGGGACAAAAGCGTCTCATAAAATGCTTTCATTCGTTGGTCAGAAAGGAAAACATTACTGGGTGTGTGTAGAAATCTCAAAAATCGCCTGAGCACTGAAAAACGGGAACGGCAATAAATAAATGATTAGATAATTATATAAATAAACAGAGTATATTTTCTGGTTTTGTTTGTCAGGTCTATTTTAGAGAAAAAGGAGGGAGAGGGGCCCAAGAGAGAGAGAAAGAGAGACAGACATTGGCTGTGCTGTTAGGCAGGGAAGGAGGAGCATACTGTAGCGTTAATCTCTCTTTCCCATATCGGTCACAGTGACACTAGCCAATCAGGAGCATCTGGGAGCTTATGTATGTAGAAGGTGGCAGATAGCGCTTTTGTTCGATGCTGTCAGATGATGGGAAAACTATGCCTGATGAGTGGGAATTGATCATAAAGTAATTATGGCGGAAAATTAAATAGAAAAATCCAGAAAATGTGGAATGTCTGCAGCGCTACAGCTAGGTCCAGCCATCAAAATGTCTCAGGATTCAGGCTGAATCAGATTCGAAAGTCTCTGCAATCGAACACTAGAGTCCATACGAAACTGCACTAGGACTTCGATCAGACTTTCTTAGAGCTTTGGCGTTTGGTATGATTGCTGAGTAAAATAAATTTGGATTAAAATGGACTGAATGCTGCCAAGCACTCGAGTCATGTCAAGCATGTACCTGCTAATTAATTATTGACCTCGAGCACACCATCTCAACAGCACGAGAACCGAGTTGAGTGAAAACCGATCGATCCCTCTTTCAATGTCGATGTCACACATCACAAGAATAGCTTCAGTTTTAAAACAATGCAGTTAACGGTAAAGAAATACAAAGGTCAAAGGTTAAGAATCAAGAAGGCAGCTTGCGTTGCTAATCTGAGAACTTTACTTTGTCAAGGAAAACTAATGGGATACATTAGCTTTTTAATATGTGCTTTCAAAAAAGAAATCAGGCATGACATATTATACCTCACTCTGCAGCAAACTGCCCTAAAGTAAGATTTAAAAAAAAAAAAGCTTAAAATAGATTCTGGCATTTCGGTTTTAGTAGTCTGAAAAGTACAAAAGAAGAAAATAATATGCGATATGGAGGTCAAAGCCAATCACAAACAAAACTCTATTTGACCATTCAAGACTGGTTTCAAGCCTTTTATAAATTTTTAGATTTTTTTTAAGCATGTAGTGCTAAGTTAACGATTTGTTGAAAGACCTGTAACAATCACCTGAACATTAAACCCTGTCCACAACAAAAGATCAGTTTAAAAACTCTTGTTTAAAAACTCTTGTTTAAAAACTATTTTTGCCAATGTGACTGTTTCTTGAGTAAAATATAGTCCACAGTGAAATCTCTGTGAATTCCTACAGCTCATTATTACATTATTTTGATCTTCGCTTTATCATGGTGTCATGGTGGACCTAGAGTTAGGAAAACTGAAGTGAAGCTCCGGTAGAGCCTGGATGAGACATACTGAGATGTACAGTGGTGTGAAAAACTATTTGCCCCCTTCCTGATTTCTTATTCTTTTGCATGTTTGTCACACAAAATGTTTCTGATCATCAAACACATTTAACTATTAGTCAAAGATAACATAATTGAACACAAAATGCAGTTTTTAAATGATGGTTTTTATTATTTAGGGAGAAAAAAAATCCAAATCTAAATGGCCCTGTGTGAAAAAGTGATTGCCCCCCTTCTTAAAAAATAACTTAACTGTGGTTTATCACACCTGAGTAAAATTTCTGTAGTCACCCCCAGGCCTGATTACTGCCACACCTGTTTCAATCAAGAAATCACTTAAATAGGAGCTACCTGACACAGAGAAGTAGACCAAAAGCACCTCAAAAGCTAGACATCATGCCAAGATCCAAAGAAATTCAGGAAAAAATGAGAACAAAAGTAATTGAGATCTATCAGTCTGGTAAAGGCCATTTCTAAAGCTTTGAGACTCCAGCGAACCACAGTGAGAGCCATTATCCACAAATGGCAAAAACATGGAACAGTGGTGAACCTTCCCAGGAGTGGCCGGCCGACCAAAACCCCAAAAGCGCAGAAACAACTCATCTGAGAGGCCACAAAAGACCCCAGGACAACATTTAAAGAACTGCAGGCCTCACTTGCCTCAATTAAGGTAAGTGTTCACGACTCCACCATAAGAAAGAGACTGGGCAAAAACGGCCTGCATGGCAGATTTCTAAGGCGCAAACCACTTTTAAGCAAAAAGAACATTAAGGCTCATCTCAATTTTGCTAAAAAACATCTCAATGATTGCCAAGACTTTTGGGAAAATACCTTGTGGACCGACGAGACAAAAGTTGAACTTTTTGGAAGGTGCGTGTCCCGTTACATCTGGCGTAAAAGTAACACAGCATTTCAGAAAAAGAACATCATACCAACAGTAAAATATGGTGGTGGTAGTGTGATGGTCTGGGGTTGTTTTGCTGCTTCAGGACCTGGAAGGCTTGCTGTGATAGATGGAACCATGAATTCTACTGTCTACCAAAAAATCCTGAAGGAGAATGTCCGGCCATCTGTTCGTCAACTCAAGCTGAAGCGATCTTGGGTGCTGCAGCAGGACAATGACCCAAAACACACCAGCAAATCCACCTCTGAATGGCTGAAGACAAACAAAATGAAGACTTTGGAGTGGCCTAGTCAAAGTCCTGACCTGAATCCTATTGAGATGTTGTGGCATGACCTTAAAAAGGTGGTTCATGCTAGAAAACCCTCAAATAAAGCTGAATTACAACAATTCTGCAAAGATGAGTGGGCCAAAATTCCTCCAGAGCGCTGTAAAAGACTCGTTGCAAGTTATTGCAAACGCTTGATTGCAGTTATTGCTGCTAAGGGTGGCCCAACCAGTTATTAGGTTCAGGGGGCAATTACTTTTTCACACAGGGCCATGGAGATTTGGATTTTTTTTCTCCCTGAATAATAAAAACCATCATTTAAAAACTGCATTTTGTGTTTACTTGTGTTATCTTTGACTAATAGTTAAATGTGTTTGATGATCAGAAACATTTTGTGTGACAAACATGCAAAAGAATAAGAAATCAGGAAGGGGGCAAATAGTTTTTCACACCACTGTAAGTAATGTTTATCTGCAATGGTGGCATAGTGGCTTTAGTGGTTAGCATTGTCGCCTTGCTCCCCCAGAGTCCCCCCAACCTCCCCCGACCCAGAATACAGGATTAAGTGGTATAGACGATGAGTGTATGTGCAATACTTTTGCTGGAATATTCAAACCGATTGAACGTCATAACTTTACCAGTACAGAGGCTACGTTCACATTACCAGTCTAAAGTAACTAAAAGCTGTTTTTGCCCCAATGTGACACAGATTTGATGGTTTTTAGGTTCATCATATAGTCCTTGACTGGATATATGTCTGATGTGTGGTCATGTGACTTGAATGAGAACTGTCAGGTTCAGAATTTATGCGACTTTTTTGCCTGTGTGCATTCAGTAACTACACGTAGAGTGGGGATTTCATAAAAATGTTAGCAATAGTTGCTAATTTGGGGCCAGGGGTAGCTCAGTGGTTAAGGCATTAGACCATGGCTCGGAAGATCCCAGGTTCAAACTACACAACCACCAAGTTGCCACTGTTGGGCCCTTGAGCAAAGCTCTTAACCTTTAACTGCTTAGATGTGTAATGAGATAAAAATGTTAGTCGCGCTGGATGAGAGCGTCTCGTAAATGTAATTTCTTCCTTCTTTTGGACTTCAACGCCATCATCAAGAGCAAAATCCTAAGCGTGCTTTTTGTCAAAATCAAACCCACTGTTTCAACACGTTTTAATTCAGATGGCGCAAGCAAAGACGTATTGATTTGCGCGTGCTTGCCATTTCAAAGGACGGACGTGTCCGCATTAGAGTCAGATAAACGTCACTTGTAATTATAAACGTGAACAGTCATGACGTGCAAATCCAATCTGGCACAGAAAGACTAAACGTAAAAGAACGAATGTGAACAATGCAATGGTGTCGATATCAGAGCTGCTGGTATATTCGGCAGTGTCACCATGTCTCTCTGTCTGCTCCACAGCACTGACATTTCTCGCCAATGATCCTCAGTCAGCTGTGGAACAATCCCTGTCTTGTGCTTTATTCACGACTAGGGCTTATAAGTCTTAATTGTATTACTCTCATCCAAATTGAGTTGGGGGGGGGGGGGGGGTTGAGGGAAGCAGGCTAAAAAAGGAATTTTGATTTAATGAAAAGTAACATAATCCTAGAGCACTGGAGAAAATGCTTTAAGAGCGAACATTACGCTGGCCCATGCCTAAGAGGATTAAACACTGTTAGATTGAAAAGAAAATGACAAAAGAAAAGAGAGAGAGAGAGAGAGAGAGAGAGAGAGAGAGAGAGAGAAGAGGGAGAGAATAATATTGAAATGCAAAGGTGAACAGGTCAGAAAAAGATAATGCACACTATCTGGTTAATAAATACACACAGGGTAGGTTATTACTAGAAATGCCAGTGAAACACATTTATTTCAGGTGAAATATGATATTTTTGGTCCTTGATGTTACTGATACTAAATTGACAGTGTTTCTTAAGGAAAGAAATCACATTCTAATGAAATCGCAACTTGTTGATGTTTACAACCCTGATGTTTAGTGATGTACACTACCGCTCAAAAGTTTGTGATCACTTGCACATTTCTTTGTTTTTGTTAATTGTTTTTTTCCCACATGTTTCACAACAATGCTGGGGATTTCAAAGCTGTAAATAATAACACATATGGAATTAGGTAATTATATAAAAAACAACAACAACAACAACAACAGTCAGTTGTTATTTTAGGACATGAAGGTCAGCTGTTCTGTAATAGTTCTTGCAAGAACAGTATTGTGTCAAGTGCATTTTCAAAACCCATTAAGCACCATGATGAAACTGGCTCTCATGAAGACCATCACAGGAAAGCAAGACAAAAACTTACCTCTGCTGCAGAGGAGAAATCAGAAAAAAACTCAGAAATCACCAATTAACAAACAAACAAACATGCTATCTTAATTCATTGTAGATACCGTCTAGACTACCTACAATGTCAAATACTGGTTGCTCAGTAATAGGTGGGTTTGATGCCAAGCTATTGGATGCAGCACATCCTTACTGCTGGTCCAAGATCAGATGGACCACCTTGGAGTCCTTAACAGGAGCAGCAGACATGTAAAGCATTGTCGATGTCATTCACATCCTTTCGGATGATCATCACTGACCATCTTTTTATTGTCATACATTTTATCCACTTCTAGCTACATTTAATGCTGTAAAATATAAATTTTAGTTAACAACTTACTTCCTGTTATGTGTCGAAAAACTTCATTTTGAGCATGCACTATTGTGAGGTACTTTGCTTGGAAGCACCATACAGCGGATTGGCTTTACAGGTATATAATGCAAATATTTTTTTCTCCTTTTTTAAAACCGATACATTTAAAAAAAAAAAAAAATCCTTGACTGATTAGCACCCTGGCCCACATTTCAAGGCAGGGAGGAGAAAAGCCCTGTGAGACCACTTTTTTCCCCCTTTCAAGTCTTTCTTCAGACATAAAAGGTAATGGCATAGAAGGCTGATGCTTACTGAATATGTCTGTGAATCTCAAGGTCACATCTACTCTTAAAGTCTAAGAGCAATTACCTACGGTCCCAGAAAACCCAAGACGAAAAAGAGAAATCCAGAATGAGGTGAACTGGACAGCAGGAAGGAACGGTGAGGAAGGAGAGTGAAGAAAGAGACGCATTAGTATAATGCGCTAAGAAGCCAAAACAGCTGATATAAACGAGGTAATAAATAAGAAAGGACGGGTGAGTGAAAAGTGTGAAGAATCACATACAGACTGATCGTTGACTGACTCGATAATTGTTCACGCCTCTGAAAACTCTCTCATTGTGCACAGGGCCATTGTAGCACCATTGTGGTCGATTTGGACACAGAAGACAGCTAAAGGATTGAACCCCAAGATTAATGTCTTTCCTTGTGTCCACTACACACTCCATAAAAACCTCCCCTTCACTTAAGCGCACTGTTTAACGCTCTTTCTCTTTGGCATGGTGTTTAGCGCAGTTTCTGTGTCATTATCAAAGCCGGTCTGTATCCCCACACCAGTAAATGACTATTATAGTTACAATATTAGAATGAAATTAAAGCATAATTATCACACTTATTTCATGACTAATGAGTCACTCTAATGAATTCAATTATTAAGTTATGATTCAAAACTTTAAATCTTTTCTCATAGTAGAAAATAAGCTACTTGTGTCCTTTGAAAATACTTGTCGTTAGTTCTCTTTTCACATCTTTCTCGAGCTAAAAAGACATTTTTTTTCTGCTTCGTAAAAGTTGCTAAAACCTTAGCCATTGTGTTTGCCTTCACTCTCTCCTAAGCGATGTTCATTTCGCTTCCCTGACTCAATCATTTTGTGAGCACAGCCAAATGCCCAAGTCACCACTCTGCCTGTGCCAAGAACTCGTCTGTTTCCCCGGTTTCAACCCTGGGATTCTCATTTCTCCTGGCCTGTCGTCATACCTCTATATCTAATGAAGCCAATGTCATCTGAAACAGAATCATTTAAAAGCACTCAGCAGTTATCCTGAAGGTATTAAAGAAGACTCTTTTTCCGATAGACAGTCAGCTTTGATTTTGCTCTATGAAACAGTCCAGTTTCTAAAACATTTGTAAACCTGGAAAATGGGATTTGATTTCAACAACTTTGGTCAGCTGGTTGGGGTGCAGTGGATCACAAAACAAATGGTTTGGATCATATTATGGTTTTTAGTCATAAATTACTATTATCATCACCATTTGAAAAATCTGAAGTATATTCAATGCAAGGAACCTTTATTTTATACATTTTATTGTAATTAAATAGGCTATTTGTTAGTGACACAACGTATGTGCATATATAATTGGGCTACAGTACAACAACTATTACAGATTTGTGTTGTCATTTGGCTTGGCTTTTATTGAAATGGGCAGGTATTCAGCACTGCACTGGGTAATTTTTTCAGCATGATCTGGCAACCCTGACGTGCACAAAGAAAGCATGTAGATGAGTGCATTTGAGGGGGTAAATATATACATTGAAGTAACGTATATGTACAAGTAAAAACATAATTTTTGATTTTTTTCTTACTCAGGAATGGGTCTAAGTATAACACTATACAGCATCAGTAAAATCTTATTTCATGGTATGATGGCTCACAGAACAAGACACTCATCATGAGTGTAGGCACTCTCTAGAAAAGAGCTATCCACCTTCTTTTGCATACACGAGAAAACCTTTCTGTTCGTATTGTCAGAATTTTAAAAACCTTTACAAACTTTGACTAAAGATTAGATGTTAAAAACAATGACAATCATGGTAAAATAAATAAAATTAAGTCTAACTTAATAAATGTAAATGTACTAATATACTTTGCAACCCTTAATATTGCAATTCAAACATTTTTTTTTTTATATTATGAAAATATTCCTGTCATAATTACTCTGTCATATAGCCCATACTGTTATACATTATATACTGTATATATATAATTTTTAACAACCATATTTTATTTTTGTGCATTATATATTTTTTTTATTTAAAGGCAGAACAAAACATTCATATTTTTAGTGGTGCTTGTGAAGCAAAGCATCAATTGTATCATCTAAACCCAAACAATACCAAACCCCAACAATGTATAACTGATGTTTTTTTCAGTTAGTAACCTGGTGAAACATATATATTTATTGATGGAAACATCAAAGCATTTATGCAATTCGACCTTGATAAGGGCATCTACCAAATGCCGGAATGTAAATGTAAATCACACAGGCTTGTTACTATTATTTTTCTTTTTCTTCTTCTTAAAAAAAAACAAAACCTTTTTCCGTACACACTTTGGTGCGTAACTAGTCCCTAACTGTTTGTTGTTGTTATAAAATCGTGCGGGTTATTCTGAAATTATGCGTTATGACTTCTCTAAAGGTGTGGGGGGACTTTTTTTTAAGGGCGGCAATTTACCGTAACAAAGATCCCATAGACTTAACATTGTGACCAAATTTGACGGATTCTATGCAGAGCAAGAATTTTGTGGAAATATAAACATTTTATAAGGCTTGCAAGCTGTATCAGAACATACCCCGCAAGAGAATATAAGTTGTACCCCCTGAGGTGCAAGAGGTGCCCAAATTTGCCCCACTGACATATAACGGTGAAGGTACTCCCCATTGTAACAGGAAGTGCTCACAGTTGCCTTCCCTGCTATGGTAACTTCTATAGGACCTTCGATTGAACCTAAGTGCAGACCCGAGTTTGCTGTAGAATGCCTTAAAGGATGTTTTAATCTTCATTATATTAAAAACATATATTATACGGTTGTTTTTTTATCTGTATGACTGGGCAACTAAATGTAAGGTTGTTATTTGTGATGTAATCATAAAATAAGAAGGTTTTTTTCTCAGCTTCGGACCAAACTGGACTTTTTCAGCTAATAAAAGCCTATGAAAAGATTACACTGAGCATTGCTGCCTCACAGCTCCAGGGTCACGAGCTCGATCCTGTGCTCGGAAGATGAAAAAGTAGATTACAGTAGCTTTGGAACTTTGGATCTGTTTTTAATCTGTGTAAGGTTGCTGCATCTGCTGACCGTTTTGTACCTATTCTGGTTTCTTTAATTCTTCTTGTTTTATTTGCAATTCATTCATTAACTACTTGCATCATTCAAAACGTGCCGAGGTGAATGTGCCTCCCGCGTTGCCAAACAGCAGTACTTACCTTTATCCAATAGGTGAAGAAGCAGTTTAACTTATGAGGGTCATGAGGTTATGTAATAAATGGCCATACTGCAGTTCTAGCTTGGAATCAAGTGTATTTACATACAAAAGTGTGTCTCTGTCATAAAACATTATATATTATTAGCTAGCTACTTAATATAATAAATTACATCTTATCTTTGTTTCAGAATCTGTTTGTAAAAGCATTGAATCTTGATATCAGTGAATGCCACTCATCCTAAATCAACCTCATACACACATTAAACTGCTGGAGAGAAATCAGCTTTGAAACCTCTACAGATAATCTGAAATAATAATCAAGCAAATAACACCAACACATTTTATATATTAAAACATATTTAAGTGTTTTTGTAGTGCTACTTTTTCTTTCTTTTTTTTTACTATTTCTTTCCTTGATTTTTTTTATCATTTAATTGAATTCAATTCATTTTCTTTATCCTTCTCTGGGATTTCCTCAATTTCCGTTTTAGTTCTTCATTTCACCTAATTCTTTTCTATTCTTTATTTCTATTCATTCTTTGTTTTCTTTTTTCCTTTAAATTAGTTTCCTTCATTTCATTCTTTTATAATTTCTGCCTTCCTTTTTTAATTTTCCCCCTTTTCTCCTTATATTATTTGCCTCCTTTTTATTTCTTACTCTCTTTTATTCCTGTCTTCCTCGTTTTTCTTTTTTATTTCCGGGTTCTTATTTATTTTTTCCTTTTATGTATTTCTCTCATTTTTTATTCCTTTTTTCCCTTCATTTATTTATTTATTTTCTCCTTTTATCCTTTAATTCCATTTTCCATTATTTCTTTCATATTTTTCCTATAATTTCCTATTTGCTTCTTCCTTTCTTTTACTTTTTTCCTTTTTTTATTTATTTCTTCCTTTTCTTTTTTTCCTTCATTCTTTCTTCCTCCCTTTCTTCCTTCCTTCCTTACAGTGGAAAATGGCAAAAATCTGGTAGTCCAACTATAAAATTACATGGTGCTAAAAAGACATATTGTCCTGAAAACACTGGACTAATGTTTTTTTTCTATATTATTTTATACTTGTTCCATTATTATTTCAACATTAAACTGTAAGTGCTTGACTCAGGTTATGCAGTGTAAAAAAAACTCTATATTTATATTTTATACAGTCTATTCAGGGAATTTTTACAGAGTGAAATAAAATGTAGTCCAATCCAAACAGATGGTCTGAGTCGGTGGGACGGATCTTGCTAAGTGATAAACATAACACAGATTAACTACTTGCATCAAACAGCATGCTGTAACTTTGTGCCTGAGAGAAAGATTAAACCTGTCTTTATTGTGCCTGCATTTATTACACTTCCTCCTTTCCAGTAAATCCAAGTTCATCTTAGAAATAAGATAAGATGAGATAAGATAAGATATTATTAATACTGGAGGAAATTCTTGTACTGGAAATAAAATATCAATTATCAATGAGCAATTAGTCATAAATCATGGTTTATCTTTGATTCTAATTGGTCAGAAAATGTTGATACTTTTTCTTTAACAGCAGCTTGGACAGTAGTTGTACGTAGGAGATTTATACAACAATTGTTCAGGGCAAACAGATGAAATCTCTCATGAATAAAGATATAAGCTCAGTGATGAGACTCTCAGCCACAGTAAAACATTTAAAATGTGGTGCAAAGTTTTTTAAAAAATACAATAAGATAATATAAGATAAGATATGATAAGATAAGACTTTATTAATCCTGAAAGAAATTCTTGTGCCAGAGACTGCTCCAAGAGCGAAAAGAGTAATAAAATATAAGAAGCAATGAAAGCTAAATAAAAATAAAATATCCACAAAATTGATATTAAAATAAACAAAAGAAGAACACAACAACCAGTACCAATGAGAATAGCAGAACCAAACTCAGTCATGCAAATTCCAAAGGTAAGACCAAAACTTAAGGACACTTCAGATATTGTGCCTGACATGTGATAGTCTTGTGCCAAGCAAAGGAAATGAAAAACAGAATTCTGTAAGAGATACTTCTTTTCTTTCTCCTCACCCCTTAAAGGCACGTGGAACTCTGCTGTGTCCCTGTGGTAATGATGATGGCTTCAGAGTCAAACGAGGAGGATATTGAAAGCAGGGATCACACAAAAAACTCTCCCTGGCACACACACACATACACGCACAAGGATTAAACACTTCGGGCGGTGTCTAATGTGAACTGTCAGTGCAGTAAAGATCTTTAGCTCTGTACTGATGCTCATGTGATCTGCTAGCGCGGATGAAGACCTAGGCCACATGCGAAGAAAAAGATGCATCTAATGTTCAACAGAAAAAATATAATTCTTACTAATAACGGCTAGCCATAAATCATGGTTCATCTTCGAATGCTTGATTCTGATTGGTCAGAAAGTGTTGATACTTTTTTTTTTTACCAGCAGCTTGAACAGGAATTGTATGTGGAAGGTTTATACCGTACAACAACTGTTCAGGTCAAACGAATGAAATCTCTCGTGAATGGAGACATAAAATTCAAATTAAATTCAAATTTAAATTTTATCTGTCACATACACAGTACAATGCCGTGAAATGCTTATACGACCGTCTGTGACCTTAAAAAAAAAAGATTATCAATAAGAAATAAATTATGGAATAAAATAAGAAATAAAATATAGAAAAACTTCAACTATAGAAGATAAAAACAAAATATAAAGTATAATTAAAAAAACATAGCTCTACAAATATTTAACATTTTTCTGAAAATATAGCAAACCTAAGTTGTGAAAATTGAAATGGAATTTAAAAATATCCAGGGTGTGCAAATGTGCATGAATGTGCAAATGTGCAATTTCCATAAATGTCCATAAATGTCCAAGGTTTGTGTGAAAATGTCCATAAAGTTGCAATGTGCAAAAATGTTTATTCCCGACATTTACAGAAGACTTTAAGCACAGTGCGGTGATGAGACTCTTAGAAACATTTAAAATTTTGTGCAAACGTTTTTGTTTTGTTTTTCCCGTGGAAACTGTTTACCAACACCACTTGCACATTACAGGTTGGCTAGAAATTATTCCTCCGTCCATCCCCTGTACAGTCCTGAACTCGCTCCGAGACATTTCCATGTATTTGGGCTATTAAAGGAGGTGTTCCTGGGGGGCCAGGGTTTTAGATATAAACGTATAAAACCTTCTACCTTGATGATATTCAAGCACTAGTGAAAACACTAGAATAAGTGTGTTAGCAGGAGATTATATAGATAAATAAAAGGGAGTTTTTTATAACATGCACAACCAAAAGTCCTGGTTTGATTTGAACACATCTCATATTAATATGTGTCCTAATACATGACTGTTTCCATAGTAACAGGAACCTGTATGGTAGATGTTCCATCCTTAAGTGTTTTATCCTTTACTCATATCACTTAAACCCGATTGGTCAGAAGGTGATAAACGTCCCACAACAGCAAGTTGCTTGTAATCCGGACATAAAATTCAACAGTGTGATGTGTTGTTCATTAATAAATTAAAAAACGGTGATTGCACAAGCATTAATCCTGAATGTGGGATTTGAGAACACTAACCCTGGTGCTTACGGCTGGCTGAGGATTTACACAGCTAATTGCACTTGGAGATTACTGAAGGCGCAGGCTGGGAGCACCAGATGGGGAGAGCGGGTCAGAAAACAAGGCACCACGTGTAATACAACGCCAGTGGAAGCTTTCATGACTAACGGGGGCTGAGAGCATGCTGAGAAACACGCTACGATACTAACACACTTCAGCCTAGGACGATTTGCTTTAATGAAACCACGCACTAAGCCGAGATGCACATGCTGGGCAAATCTTTGTGCAAACCTTCACAACTCACAACATCTAAATTCTCCATTAAAACACAAGCTCAAGTTGTAAGTAAACAAAAAAAACAACAACAAAGAATAAAGTTATCACTGAAAACATTTTCTGTATAAAAAGAAAAAAAAAAACACCAACAAGAAGACCACAGCTGCCCATGGGTATGCGTTTGAAAGCGTTATTTTCTTTCTTATAAAAAAAATCTGCTGTGTTCATCTTAAATAATTCATTCTAGCCAGAGTTTGCTCTTTGGATTCTTCGTTTGATGATCGCTCAGGATGTAGTATTTATTGACAGTTTGTGAGTCTTATGTCTCAGGAGATGACTAGGATGAACATTTTTACGGCCAAGGTTTATGCAGGGTGCTTGCTGACATCGTTCAGCACTCAGTGTTTTACAGTTATGCTTTGTTTAGCTTTTATTTGTCTTTTAAGAAATAGGACTAACGTAGAATTTGAGAGCTGCTGTTGGCACCTTGCCGTTTAACTAGACAACACTGGCCGTCGACAAGAAGGGAGTCGACCTTACTTTCTTTTGAGACACGGTTCCTTGAACGTATGCAATAGGATGCTCCTGATGGTTTATCATTATAACGTTCAGAGCACTATCTTTTTTTGCTGTGGTGTGTTAGGGTTCAACATACTGAATAACCACATTAAAATGGCTGAATCTGTTGTTGGACTTAAGCTGCTTTACCTTGAAGGAGGTACATAGCAACTAACTAAAACTACCGCTCAAAAGTTTGGGATCACTTTCTAACTCCATGATCGTTCCTGATTTTTCTTTCTTTCTACATTGTAAAGGAAGGCTGAAGGCGTCCAAATGCATTAATCTCCTTTGAACAGTTAATGGTGAGATATGTCTGCTACTTCTGCTCTGTAAAGACTTCATAACGCCTTTAATCTGAGGTGCTGTTAATTGGTCAAATTGTTAAATTTTTTAGGCTGATAACTCTAAATGAACTTCTCGTCTGCGGCAGAGGTAGGTTTTGGTCTCGCCCTCCTGGGATGGTCTTCATGAGAGCCAGTTTCATTATGGTGCTTGACGGATTTTACAAATGCACTTGACAATACTTTTCTTGCAAGAAATATTACAGAAAGGCTGACCTCTGTGTCTTAAAACAACAACTAACTGTTGTTTTTGTTGTTATGTAATTACCAAATTCCATATGTTATTTTATAGTTTTGAAATCTCCAGTATTGTTGTAGAATGTAGAAAATAAATCACTAAACAAAAACAAAGAAATTTGCAAGTGACCCCAAACTTTTGAGCAGTAGTGTACAGTATGTTGTTTACTTTCCAGTCTTATTAATATTATAGAGGTCTCATTTATTTATATAGTTTTATTTTTTAGTTCTTTTCAGTACAATGTTCCATTTTCTATATTCTATACCTTTAGTATTATTTATTTAAACGCTGTGGGAATTAAAGTTTCCCTTCTGAGATTATCACATAATTAATCGCATGATCTACAGTCCCAGTTGAAAGTTTCGACACAGCTATTTTAATACTATGAAGTAACACATATGGAATTATGTAATTCATTAAATAATAATAAAAACAACAACAAAAACAACAGTCAGTTGTTATTTTAAAGAATGAAGGTCAACCATTCAGGAATAGGTCTTGCGAAAACAGTGTTGTCAAGTGCATTTGCAAAACTTATCAAACTTATCAGTCCAAACTTTTTGACTTGTACCGTACCGTAAGGTCAATAAGTCATAGTTTTTTTTTTACAGAATATCTTACAGACTGAAGTTACTCCATGCCTACAATTTCCAGTTTTGTGTTTCAAACAATAGGAGGTAAAAAAGTAAAGTTGAATACAAATAGCCTGTCATACAATAAAACTTCTCCTCCTTTCTGTCAATCAAACAGACAGCAACAAGACAAACAAATAGCTGTCTTCATAGAGTAATTACAAGGTAATCATTGTAACTTTCTGTGAAATATTACACTTTGATCGGTGTTTGGAGGGCTCTCAAAATCAGGCATCAATAGTACCCTTTCATACTGACAGCTACGGCTTTGAAGTAAAAACATGGCCTTTGGCAAAGCAGAAATCTATGATTTATTATTTAAATCTTTCATCCTTAGAAAGAAAAGAATAATTTTTTGGAAACTTTATAACTGTGAAATTTAATGATCAAACAAATAAATGAATTCAGGCACAACTGGCTGATATACAGTACATCATTTAAGTTCACTGATAAATAACATATTCTTTGAAAGAAATCAGTGTTTCAGTCTCCGATTAATATAACCATTTATTCGCTGTGTTATATTTGATATAAATGTCGATACACTAACATTTTTTGTTCCTCTGTTCAATGAGCCAAGGTTTCCTCAAAGGTACAGTGAGACATTTTTATTAACCTTTACAGAACATTTTATCTGAAAGTAATGTTAGTTCCTGTTCTCACTTACATTATAGCTGCTATAAACCAGACGGTTAAAAAAAAAATCATGTACAGCACATTATATGAAGTTATAGGGACATCTTTACCAGTTTAAACCCAGAAATATAAGCCATGTACATGCTTGATAGACGTGAGTGTTTGCGATTCCATGTAGCAGTGGATAATTTTCTACCACTGAAGTAATTTTAGTTCAAGCTGATACACACATTTTCTATTAAACATCCAACAGCAATTATAGCTTAACTCTTGTGATTCTAAGTAACTATTTTATTCTAGGTGTAGAGCACAATCCCTTACCTATAAAACCAACTGGTTAAGAAATGTAAGCATTACAATCAAGCAATATCACATCAGAGTGCTGTTGTGATAAATATTAACACCATAAGCTATGATACAGTTTAGGCTGAGCCAATAAGGATGCAGCACTCTAGCTGTTTCCCCAACAGGTCCTGGCCATTAAGGACACAACAGTGTAACTCCCCTCAACATGTCCTGACCAATAAAAGAAGGTGCACCAGTGTATCTCTGGTCCAAAAGGTCCTGGCACCACTGTAACCCCTGCCCAACAGGTCCTGCTTAATGAAAATGCAGCACTGTAACCCCCGCACAACATGTCCTGGCCAATTAGGACATAGCACAGTAACTCCCTCAACAGGCCCTGGCCAATAAAGATACAGCACTCTAACTCCAGCCCAACTGTTCTTGGCCAATAGGGACACAGCACTGTAACTACCTCCAACAATCCTTGCCAATGAGGACACAGCACTGTAACTACCCCCAACAAGTCCTGGCCAATGAGGACACAGCACTGTAACTACCCTCAACAAGTCCTGGCCAATAGACACACAGCACTGTAATAGGGACACAGCACTGTCCCGGCTAATAGGGGCACAGCACTGTAACTACCCCCAACAAGTCCTTGCCAATGAGAACACAGCACTGTAACCCCCTTAACAGGTCCTGGTCAATAAAGATGCAGCATGCAAGTCTCATCTAAAAGGTTCTGGCCAATGAGGATACAACACTGTGATCTGCAAATCTAATTCAATAACTCTGCTGAATGTCTCTCAGTCACTCAGATGCTACGTAAATGTATATAGGACTTAAAAATTTTCTTTAGTTTAAAAAAAATAATTGATGCAGTTCTAGTTCTAGCAAAAAAAAAAAAATTTATTGCTAGTACTGAGCCAGTGAAATAGTCTAAATAAGTTAAATCAATAAACAGTGATTACAAACAGCTTAAAATCTTCCTTTTTGTGTTGCTTTGTGTACCTTCAGGCAACATTATAAGATCTCGCACTTCCTGTGTATTTTATTAAACACTAAGCTTATCAAACCTCGTCACACTCCACCACATCTGCATCCATTTTGTTATCCTGTAGAAGTTTTAATTCTGTGGCATTTCCCATATCGGTCCTCGGCAGCTCTTCCGTCTCGATCGTATCGATCTCCAGTTCTGATTGTAGGAAGTGGTGAAGGCAGACACGGTGAGGAACGGGAGGATGGCTGAGGTCGAACGATGATAACACACGAAATCTCATTTCACGACTCGCTGCTATGTTTGCGAAAAAAGCCAGAGCAGCAATGCGTAAAAAGTAAAAAAAAAAAAAAACAGTGCCAAGGCTAAGGCTACGTTTGCTCATCTGGTTGCTAATGGCTTATTGATTGAGAGGTGGCTTTACTAAACAGCAGAACCATGGAGAACTAGCGGCAAAGATTGGCTTAGCAGACGGCTGCGAACACAGATGTTCTTTCCAATCCATTATGCAGGGAACCGATCCATACCGGTCGTCGAACGCCAAGACTCCAGCTCGGTCACGGTTTGGTTATTTTACCTGCTCGAGGTGTGTTTGAGTGAATAAATCGGCAGTTTGCTAGACTCCAGGTTGACATCTGTCTATTTTAGTAAACGATTAGCAATCCTAAAAAAAATGTGGAGTTAATTAGGCAGGACATTTTTTTAACTGCTTAGATTAAGGAGGCAGATTTGTGTCACATACAATAATAATTAGTTATTAGTTATATTGGTGTGTGGAATGTGTGTGTGCGTGTGTCCATGTCTCCTGTCTGCGGCCTGTCTGTGTATTGGTTTTGGTGTCTGCTTCACTCTCTTTGTGTCTGTGTCAGTCTTTCTGTGCTTTGTGCTTGCTTTGTGCGTGTACATCTATGTGTCTACCCATCTAAGTCTTGGTGTGTGTGTGTTTTTTTTTTGTCTACGCACCTTTCTTTATCTTTTGCTTCCTGTCTGTCTTTGTGTCTGCTACTGTCAGACTGTCAGCCTGTCTGTGCGTCATTCTGTCTGTTAGTTCCACTTAATTCTGAAGAAAACACCACCATCACACCATCGTTAAACAGGATGCACAAAGAGCTCGCTATAATTAGCTGCCACATAACTGCCCATTACATCATCAGAACGGCAGACACAAAGCCGTTTATGGTGCCATGCTGATTTAACCAGGACCTCGAAATTCATTTTATAGCTTCTCATTCTCGCAGGTAATGGCCAAACGCTGGCACCTTCAAGTCCTCCTGATGCATTTTCGACTTTGTTTTACTGAGCATGAATGGCTGCGTCGCTCTTCTAAAGCACAACGGGTCTGATGCGGGGACGCAGGTACACAATGATGCAAAGTGTTAACCATACTCACAACAAAGTGTTAACATACTCATACTCTTTTCAAATTAGATTTGTAATTAATTAATGTTAACCAACTGACCATTTTTCATTTATTTGATAAAGGATCTCTGCGAAACACATCTTACATCATTACACACAGCAGGGATGCAACCACATGTGAGTGAACATTAAGTGGGGGAACGCCTTATCCTTGGAAATCAACAGATTACTTTTTGCCAAATTGCAGAAGAAACGCATTTGTCCGTGTGAACTGTACAGAAATCTGTCTACCTTGATGGTATCCAAGCACTAGTGATACGCTGGGGTAAGTGCATTAGTGAAGCAGTGGATTATATAGAGAAATAAAGGCAGTTTTTATTCTCATAATTTTGTTGTTATTCTGCACAATTAAAAGTCCTAGTTTGACCAGTTTGACTCGAGCACCCCTTAAATATTCTTTGAAATGAGCGTACAATGTAGCCTGGGCTGGTTTAAGTATTTCAGAAACTGATGAACTCACATACGGTCCAAGTTTCACATTAAAAAAGAAACACTCTACAACCGTGTTGAGCAGAAAAGCAGTACAAGAGCATGCAATATATTTAAACAGGTGAGGTATAAAAAAAAAAAAAAAACAGTACTCTGAGCTTACAGCTTACGGGTGTCCCTAGTTCACCCCTAATTCAAATAATCTAAAATCAAAATAAGAACATCAGATCTGCCTGCATTGTCTGTATCTAATATAAAACACTGGACCAAGCGTATTTCTTTTGTACAAAGGAGAAACAGACAATCTGATTGAAGGAAAAAATCCTTTGATCAGAAACCTATTCGGACCCAGAGCCGGGACTTTAATCCTATTAAGCTCGTATCAAAACGTACACCGAGCATCTGAAAACAAATGTGCATTAGAGGAAAGTGTTGCGCATCCACGGTGATACAAAAGTATGTAAATCCGCAGCTATGGAACCCTGGCATGAGAGGAAATGAACAGACAAGATGTTATCCAGTATCTCTATCCAATAGCAAATTGCTTGTGTACACATTTTATCTCCTCTCTATGGTTTTCTGAAGGTGTCTGTGAGTGTGTGTGCATGTGTGTGTGTGTGTGTGTGAGAGAGAAAGAGTGTCTGGGTGAGCTGCCAGGCTAGTGTCAGCTTCCTGGAGGCTGTCATTTGCACAGTGATTACAGCACAGTGATAGAGGAGAAGGGGGGGAAAGGGGGGGGGTCGGTTTGGAGGGACGCACCAATCTGTTCACAACTCTCTGCCAATGAATGATAAGAGGACACAGAAATGAATCTCGCTACGACTGACATTCACTTTGTACTCGCCCACAATTACGCCAAGAGAATTTTCACAATTACAAAACAACACAGAACAGAATAGCATAATGAACCAGATGACCAGAAAGTTCTTTGCTGGGGCACATTCTAAAGATTTACGCGACATTTTAATAGCTCTTTATATGATTACTTTTCAAAGTAGTTAATTATGAAGAAGAAAAAGAAGCAACAGAAGTGCGTCAGTTTTCAAAATGTAGTGCGGATATAATAGGGTGGAAATCGATAAGAAGACCTAAGACTAATCTTTTCTCCTCCTATGACTTATAAACCAGTACCAGAGAGAGACTGACTCGCTCGCCCACGTGTACGAGATTAAAGTTAATGATCAGCTAAAATAAACACGTTTAAAGAATGCAGTGTGGTCCTATTAAACGTAACTTTAATACGTGGGTGTTTTGTTAATCCTCCTGTTCCTAATTAGAAAGCAACTGCAGACAAACGATTCACAAACCTGCGGGATTTACTAATAAACCTGAATCATAGCCGCTATCCTTTACTGGGAGTGTAAAAAAATAAAAGAGACCCGTTTTATATTGAGTGTACAACAAAGTAAAAGACTTGTTCACTCATTAAACTTAAACTTCCTCATATAATCAAAATCAGCACCAGCCAAATACCCCGGAGGTGCGTAGCCTTTATCTGACCACATCATTTACACAGTGATCAATATGCACTAGGAAGTGAAGCAAAAAAAAGACGATTGGCAGGTGAAAATATCTTACAGGTAAATTAATCGACAAATATGTAAAAATATGATTACAACAAACCAAATATAATATGATTCATCTTATTTCCAAAAAAATGTTTTAATCATTAAAATATACACTACCGCTCAAAAGTTTGGGAACATTTTCTAACCCCATGGTTTTTATTTCTTTCTACTTTGTAAACAATGCTAAAGGTATTCAAAATAAACAATAATCTCCTTTGAACAGTCAATACTGAGATGTATCTGCTACTCATGATCTGTAAAGCCTTTATAACGGCCCTAATCTGAGGTGCTGTTTGTTAATTGGTGATTCCTGAGGCTGGTAACTCTAAATGAACTTCTCTGCAGTAGAGGTAAGTTTTGGTCTTGTTTCCTGGGAAGGTCTTCATTAGAGACAGTTTCATTATGGTGCTTGATGGGTTTTGCAAATGCACTCGACAATACTGTTCTTACAAGAACTGTTCAGTTCAGTTTCATAGTTTTGAAATTCCCAGTATTGTTGCAGAATGTAGAAAATAAATCACTAAAGAAAAACAACAAAATTTGCAAGTGATCCCAAACTTTCGAATGGTAGTGTATATTGTACAAATTGTATAAATATGTATTGGCTAATAATTTTAGGAATTAATTTCTTAAAAGTTAAAAGTATCTGCCAATAGAACAAGACATTTTTGCTGACAATTTCAGACTAGAAATAAGAGTTATAATCTTATATTTGGTTTGATGTACAATAATTTTAGGAAAGTATAGATAATTCTGGCCAGTTTTCACTTGCTAAGATGCTAAGATTTTTTGCAGTGTAGAAAAATAATCAGTAATTATAATGCTGATGCAATATCGCCTAATGCAACCTTACAACCTCAAAAAAATATATTTTACGATGTGTCAATGTGACTTTGCAGTTCTATAAAACAGCTTTACCTCGAATTGCTACAAGGCACTGACTGACACTGGAGACAAAAAAAAAAAAAAAAACTGTTAAATATACATTCGATATTGTGTTTATTCGGAAAAAAAAAACATATAACATATATTACCAATTAAACCCGGACCCTGGAGGTGCAAGGCGACAGTGTAAAAAGAAGCTATTATTATTATTTGTTTCATATATAATATATTTATTATATTATACAAGATGGGCAAATTAACATCATAATAATGATCACCAACATCACCAACGCCATTGCATACGCATCTTCAAATGTGCTAAGACGCGTTTATCACGTAAATGGGTAAAGCGTATTACAATGTGTTTTCAAAACAATGTTAACCATAAAGAGCATTTTATTTGAATAAATTGTTTCTTATATAAAATTTTTTTATTTTTCCTGTCTATAGAAACGTATGGCCCAGCCTGTGTGTGTGTGTATATATATATATATATATAAATATATAAAAACATTGTGTATTATAAATAGTATTATTAATAATTACAACAAAAACAATAACAACAACAATAATAATAATAATTAATATTATTATTGCCTTTGTTTTGCTTTTTTTCCATTAATGTCACTTTATTTTTGAGTCTATTTATTTCTGTTTTTTTTTTTTTATTATTGTTTCTAAGCTTTGGCAATACGAATATTCATATTTGTCATGCCAATAAAGCATCCTTTTGAATCTATGAATCTTGAGAGAAAGAGAGATTTGATAAATGTTAAATGATTATCTTTATTATTATTATTATTATTATTATAGATTATGAGTGTGAGATAAAGTGAATGACTGTGTGTGTGTGTGTGTGTGTGTGTGTGTGTGTGTGTGTGTGTGTGTGTGTGTGTGTGTGTGTGAGTGTGTGTGCGGAAGAGAGTAAGAGGGAGAGAGATCTGATAAAAGGTGAGAAGACAATGTTAGCTGTTAATCTGTTAAACCGAACGCTGCCTTTGATGCCTTGCTGCCGCCGTCGCTGCCCTGTGAGCCAGTCTTTGTTCTGAGCCAGAAAATATTCAATATCTCCGCGGTGAGCCGCCACACCAGCTGGAGTAACAAATCTTCAGGAAGGTCTCCAAGACAAATGAGCTCCTCTTATCACTTTCTTATAGCAGCTATAAACAATAGTCTCCTCACCAGCCTCTGTTTTTTTCTCTTGACGTTAACCAAGAAGGCTTTTCTGTTATGAAATTTTTATGCTTTCATAAATGCTTAATAAACTCGTCATATTGACAGTTACGGTACCATTTAAAAGTTTGGGCACACTTTCTACTTCAGTGTGCTTTTTCTACTTCAGGCTTGTAAGAAACAACAACAGTCAATTGTTATTTAAAAAAAAATAAAAATCAGAAATGACCATGTGAATAGAACGTTTGTCAAAACGTTTTACTAGTAGTGTAAATAAATGTATTAATTGTTTTATTTCCGTATATCCTCCATGCAAATCCTTGCATATGGTTTTATTATAGAAATGTTAATTCACCATCAAAGCTGCTGTTACAGATAATTAATCACCACCTTTTAGATTTGACAATGCTGTTGTATAACACTGTACGACGTAATCTCATTGTATTATCTAATAAATCACGCTGAATATAATCTACACTTCTGGCGACTCCTCCATCACATGTGCCAGAACACACCAGCTCTATCGTTTTAATGAATTCGTCTCTAAGATGCATCTTTTGTCCAGAAAACTTCTCACAAGTCAGCTTCTTGGACAAGCGCTCTCCTCGGTCAACTTGCTGCTTTCTCACCAAAGAGATTAAAGTTAATAACACAACAGATCTTGGCTGCTTTAGTCTGCGCATTGTGTGATATAAAGAAGCCATCTGTCACAGGAGGGGAGCAGGACGAGGCACAATGAAGTGCTCCAGGGACAGCGGTGCTGGAATGTCCAAATCAAACGGGAGACCCGCTCAGGGACGGAAACGTAATAGGCGGAGAACTTTTCCAGTAGGATGTGTGGTGATAGATCTGTGAACAATTCGTCTTATATTTTTCTTGGCTCTTAAAGACAGGGAGCTATGCCAAAGTTTCGTTTTAAAATCTTTATTAACTCTGCCGAAGCTCTGTATTTTTCATCTCGAAATAGATTTTATTCGGCAATGCAAGCAAAATGAGAACGTAGACACAACTGCTGACATTTCACACTCCAGGCTTAAATTCGAAAACACATACAGATATTTTGAGCGCTACATTTTCTTCACCACAGGCTTTCAGTGTGGCCATTACAAAATATTGATTTTATGCTTTGTTACGCATTTCTGTATTGATTTAGAAGTACATTGTATTTGCCTCATTACCTATTTAAAATCTATTACCGAGTCTTAACCTCCTGGCAGAGGCAACCAGGTTTCCGAACTGAAATGTCCAGCAAATTTCATCATTTCATTAAACTTCACCAGCCCAGGACCCTTTATATCTATATCCAGTACCTATCAGATGTTTCCTCCTGTCCACAGAGCACGTTTATCTATTATTTAAAAAAATAAAAATAAAAATCTCTATGCTTTTAAGAGCTGATTCTTTTCCCAGTCAAGATGCACTTTAGTATAAAAGTAAATATACAGTATACATTTGAGTGTTTTAAGATATAAAGCTCACTGCTGAGCGCAAATCACAGCTTGATCAGAGAAGAAAGGAACAGCGAGGTGTCTCCATGGGGCAATGTACCACCAGGTGCCTACATTACCACTTCAAAACACAGACAACAAAGCCAAAAGAAAAAAAATGCTTTTCAATGCTTAAAAGTGGGAGAGGTTGAAACACGGACTATGCTTGTAAAAGAAGTTTTTTTAGGATTATGAAAAAGATGGGGATGCAAAAAGTACTGCAGAGTATATATATATATATATATATATATAGAGAGAGAGAGAGAGAGAGAGAGTCAGAGAAATGCTGGAAAGGTTGAGAGAGAGAATATACAAACACTCATTCCTCAATAACAGAGAATAAAGATGGGTTCATTGTCAGAAAAAAAATGACACAAAACAGTTCATAACAAATTTACACATAAAAAGACAATTGTCAGTATCGCTATGGCTCCAAATGTCATAAGTGGGCACTTGAGACAGAGACTATCGCCTAAATGACCCCCAGGCCAGAGACACAGCTTGCCCCTGACATCTATTTTTTCCCAAATGCATACCAATTATCTCTAATATCTCTTTTCCTTCTGCTGTAAAACACACAAAAGCATCCAGGATAATTATCTAGGAATCAGATACAGATCCTTAAGGGATATTTATGCATTTAAAAAAAAAAAATTATATCAGTTTAATAGGACAAAGGAAAAAGTCAATTCAACCAAATAAACATTAGAAAGAGACGCCTTTTGTTTAAAATGGGTCACAGTTGGTTCAACCCCATGCTTTGTTTAAAACCGCTAAACTGCCGACGTGCCAGCGGGAATGATTTCTGATCCTCAGTGCCTTGGAGACCTCGAGTCCCCGTGAGGAAGAAAACTAATCTGAAGGCAATTAGTACTCACATTTAAAGACTTACAGGAAAATTGCATCAGCGCATGGTTCACCGCCGCTTCCTACCACCCAGACTAACTGACCCCTTGCTGCTGCCACCCATGAAATCCATTTGGTCATGTATTACGCTCGCGACAAGGCTGTTTGTTTAGTAGTAAAAGCTTTATTCTATTATGAGAGTTTATTATTATTATTATTATTATTATTAGTGGTGTTTGAAGCAAAGCATCACTTGCAGGCTAATTATTATCGCATTTTGTCTAATATTTATTACTTATTTGCACAAAACTATTTTCTGTCTTCGCTGCTACTTACAAGAAATGTTTACTGTTTCTCCTCCCACTACCTCAACTCATTACCTCATCACCACAAAGTATTGAAACGTGTCATGTTGCCGTTTTGTCACTTTGTCGCATTTCCACGTGCACTTTTGCTACTATACACTATACACAGATTTTTTTGTTTTTTCCTGTAAACTTAAAAATCTCAATCTGTCTTGACTCAGCTAATTAGGTTTCTTAGTTAACTAGTTAGTTTTTGTTAATTTATATTGTTTATTTATGTTGTATGTAGCACGTTGGTTCTGGAGGAGCGTTGTTTCGTTTCACTGTGTACTAAACTGTATATGGTTAAAATGACAATAAAAGCTTACTTGACTTAACTTGAATGGGGTGCTCTGACTTTTCTTAGGGGTGGTGATCGGGGTCGGGGGGGTAAATTGCCACCCAAAAAATTCCCGCAGACTTAACATCGAGACCAAATTTGATGAATTCTAGCGCAGAATCAAGGATTTTGTAGAAATATAAAACTTACCACCCGGAAGAGTAGTTGTACCCTTAGGATGCAAGAGGTGCCCAAATTTACCCAATTGATATATTATGGTGAAGGTACTGCCCCCTATTGAAATAGGAAGTGCTCAAAGTTGCATTCCCTGCTATGGGAACTGCCATGGGAACTTTGAAAGTGAACCTACAGTAACTGTGAATCCCACAGTCATAGAGACATAAGAGTGGGTTAATTTTGCCACAGCAAGCACCACTTACATTTTCTTGAGAAAAATGACTTCTCTAGCTATGACTTCTCTAGTTCTCTAGTTATTAATATAAAAATGTAGATTTTTTAATAAGTGATTAGTTATTAATAACATAAAATAAAAATGTAAACTTTTAATTGTTTTTATATTTTTATATAAACCTTTATGGGTCAATTACAGGCCTCGCACTGCACACTGGACAAAACATCTTCAAGATCTTTAGGCCTGTTGAATCACCAGAGTCCAGCCCATACGATATTGTCACGAGGTCTGGGTGATCATTTATTTTGTACTGAGATTTTGTTAGTATCCCAAGTCTAAATTCTTTTTTTTTGTTTGTTTGTAGTAAATAGTACATTTTATTTATATAGCCCTTCTCAAGACAAGTGTCACAGACACACAGAACATCGAGCATGAGCATATTAAAAGACAATAAACATACAGTAAATAGGTAAAACTTATTAAACAGGTATTATAAAAATACAAGAATTATTAAAGATAAAAAAATACAGTACAGTACAATACATGTTAAAACTATTTAAATGTGTCAAGCTAGGTGTTCGACTGCTGTTTAAAAATGTCCACAGTGTCCACAGAAAATTGTTTTGTTTTAAGAGATTTAGGGGTGAAGAAGCTCAGATATACAGTATATGCAGGGGCCTAAACTCTCAGAGATCTGAAAGTCAGCAACAGAATCTTTAACTAAATTTGATTACTGTTGGTAAGTCAGTGCAAAAAAAAAAAAAAAGTGATTTTAAGTCAATGTGGTGATATATGCAATCACACAAAACAATGTGGTGATGCACAACTGAATTAATTTCTCCTCTTATTTCTACTTGAGACTAACTGGCAGACAGAACCTTATCAGAACACACAATAAATAGCATTCGGTCACTATATTCTTAATTTGGTTTTGTATATAGAATAGTACTTTGTCTTTAGGAAGCTGAAAGACCTGAAGTGTGTGGCATCCTTAGCTATCCTTTCACAATTTGACAATGCTGACAATTTCTATGTCTAGTTTTCTTTTATATCTACTGGAAGACGCATCCTGAACATCATATGTGGTTCTTTCGTACACTTTCACCACAAAGTTGGAAGCACAAAATTGTAAGTGATGTCTTTGCATGCTGTAGCATTACAATTTCCATTAAAAAAAAACCTGTTCCAGCACGAAAATGCGTCTGTGCACATAGTGAAAGCTATATGGAGACCTGCTTTGCCAAGGGTGATTAAGATAGAAGAGCTTGAGTGTCCTGAACAGATGTCCTGACCTTAACCTCGCTGAACACCTTTGGGACGGACTTGAATGCCGATTACACCCTAGGCCTCCTCACATAAGCCTGGCAACAGCGTCTGATCTCACTAATGCTCTTGTAGCTGAATAATGAAGTATAGTAAGCTAGTGCAAAGCCTTACTAGAAGAGTGGAGCTTATTATAACCTCAAAGTGGAATAAACGCTGAAATGGGATGAGGTTGAGATGGCCAGACTGTACTTTTAGCCATGTAGTACATATATATACAGTGGTGTGAAAAACTATTTGCCCCCTTCCTGATTTCTTATTCTTTTGCATGTTTGTCACACTTAAATGTTTCTGATCATCAAACACATTTAACTATTAGTCAAAGATAACACAAGTAAACACAAAATGCAGTTTTTAAATGATGGTTTTTATTATTTAGGGAGAAAAAAAATCCAAACTTACATGGCCCTGTGTGAAAAAGTAATTGCCCCCTGAACCTAATAACTGATTGGGCCACCCTTAGCAGCAATAACTGCAATCAAGTGTTTGCGATAACTTGCAACGAGTCTTTTACAGAGCTCTGGAGGAATTTTGGCCCACTCATCTTTGCAGAATTGTTGTAATTCAGCTTTATTTGAGAGTTTTCTAGCATGAACCGCCTTTTTAAGGTCATGCCACAACATCTCAATAGGATTCAGGTCAGGACTTTGACTAGGCCACTCCAAAGTCTTCATTTTGTTTTTCTTCAGCCATTCAGAGGTGGATTTGCTGGTGTGTTTTGGGTCATTGTCCTGCTGCAGCACCCAAGATCGCTTCAGCTTGAGTTGACGAACAGATGGCCGGACATTCTCCTTCAGGATTTTTTGGTAGACAGTAGAATTCATGGTTCCATCTATCACAGCAAGCCATCCAGGTCCTGAAGCAGCAAAACAACCCCAGACCATCACACTACCACCCCCATATTTTACTGTTGGTATGATGTTCTTTTTCTGAAATGCTGTGTTACTTTTACGCCAGATGTAACGGGACACGCACCTTCCAAAAAGTTAAACTTTTGTCTCGTCGGTCCACAAGGTATTTTCCCAAAAGTCTTGGCAATCATTGAGATGTTTTTTAGCAAAATTGAGACGAGCCTTGATGTTCTTTTTGCTTAAGTGGTTTGCGCCTTGGAAATCTGCCATGCAGGCCGTTTTTGCCCAGTCTCTTTCTTTTGGTGGAGTCGTGAACACTGACCTTAATTGAGGCAAGTGAGGCCTGCAGTTCTTTAGATGTTGTCCTGGGGTCTTTTGTGGCCTCTCGGATGAGTTGTCTCTGCGCTCTTGGGGTAATTTTGGTCGGCTGGCCACTCCTGGGAAGGTTCACCACTGTTCCATGTTTTTGCCATTTGTGGATAATGGCTCTCACTGTGGTTCGCTGGAGTCCCAAGGCTTTGGAAATGGCTTTATAACCTTTACCAGCCTGATAGATCTCAATTACTTTTGTTCTCATTTTTTTCTGAATTTCTTTGGATCTTGGCATAATGTCTAGCTTTTGAGGTGCTTTTGGTCTACTTCTCTGTGTCAGGTAGCTCCTATTTAAGTGATTTTTTGATTGAAACAGGTGTGGCAGTAATCAGGCCTGGGGGTGACTACAGAAATTGAACTTTTAACTGTGATAAACCACAGTTAAGTTATTTTTTAACAAGGGGGGGCAATTACTTTTTCACACAGGGCCATGTAGATTTGGAGTTTTTTTTCTCCCTTAATAACATAATCTTCATTTAAAAACTGCATTTTGTGTTCAATTATGTTATCTTTGACTAATAGTTAACGGTTTTTGATGAGCAGAAACATTTAAGTGTGACAAACATGCAAAAGAATAAGAAATCAGGAAGGGGGCAAATAGTTTTTCACACCACTGTATATATATCGACATACTGTAGTAACACCGACACGAACCAAAACCCTTTCAAAATCCCCGTGTAAAGGAAATGCTTGTTAAAACATCTGTAATGAGTGGAGACTTTACCTTCTCCAGAACAAGCATTACCTCATGTCTCTAAAGATAGAGCAAAAAAAGAAGAAGCGCATGCAATCGTTTGATCTCCATGACCCTCACACATCTCGGTAGTTTTATTTTATATGCTATGCCGGTTTCAGCTGCAAATGCAGATCTCAAACATCGGATAGAAGTGAAGTGTTTATTTCTCTGAGGAATTCGAATCTATAAAGCCCACGTTGCTATAAAAACCTAGAAATCGTGCAACATTCCATACACGTTGCTGTCTAATCGCTCCAGTCTCGCAGTGAGAGTCAGGGCATGCTGTGAGAACATGTCAGCTTGCCGATTATTATGCTGGCTTAAGTGCATTAGAAAACAGATGATTCAGGCACTCTCTTAATCACGCACACCAGGCACTGATTTCATCCATTAGGCATATTAATCCACAACACTCAAAAAGGAGGAAAAATTAAAAGGTTTGAAAATGTACTTTTTTACACAAGTATCACCAATCTAACAAAACATGCATACATTTTCTAAGCTCAATGACACTCGTGTTGCTTGTCAGTTACTTCAAATTTAATTTTACAATTTAATGATGATTTCATAAATAGTTCGTTTTTTAAGTTATTTGTTTTTTGAGGCTAAGTCTCAAATGGGGTTCAGTACATAGTGCCCTGCAATGCTGTTATGTTTTACCTTATGTAGGAAGCACACATAGTGAATGTGAAGCATTTGGGATCAGCAAACATACTGATACCTGAAACATAACAATAAAATTGCATAACAGCAAAAGACTTGAGAATATTATGATCCTACCTTTTTGTGATTTTGTTTTTATTATGAAAGTGTCTCATTTTACCTTTAATGTTTTTTATTTCTTTAATTATCTAATGGGCCAAACACATGGCAGCAACTCAAATGTATTTAAGCATGTAGACATGGTCAAGAAATTCTGCTGCAGTTCAAACCGAGCATTAGTATGAGGACGAAGGGTGATTTAAGTGACTCTGAACATGGCAAGGTTGAGCATTTCTGAAACTGTTGATCTACTGGGATTTTCACGTACAAGCTCTAGTCTACAACACATCTCTAGTGTTAACAAGGAATGGTCTGAAAAACATAAAACAACCTATAAGGGGCAGTTATCTGGGTGAAAATGCCTTGTTAATGCCAGAGGGCAATGGAGAATGGCCAGACTGGTTTGAGCTGATTGAAAGGCAACAATAACTCAAATAACATCTCTTTACAACCAAGGTATGCCAAAGAGCATCTCTAAACACACAACCCTGAAGCAGATGGGGCTACAGCAGCAGAAGACCACACCAGGTGCCACTCCCATCCGCTAAGAACAGGAAACCGAGACTGGAATTTAAATGGACTCACCAAAATTGGACAATAGAAGATCTCAGATCTCAAAGTCTTGATTTCTGCTGCAGCAGTCGGATGCTAGAGTCAGAATTTGGAATTTTGAAAGCATAAATCCATCCTGCCTTGTATCAATGGTTCAGGCTGGTGATGTAATCAGATCAGACCATTCGCTCAAAATTGTAGAGCAATCTCGTTGGCGCTGTGCCGTCCAAGACAGATGCATCTTTGCAAAACTCTTTTCGTTGTGGTTGATTTTGCGCAACCATCATTAAGTCACAGTTAGTGAGACGAAGGCATACTGTATTGCTTCTGCTTCGATCTGGATATCCCAGGTCTTTTTGGGTGCTGTTCGCTGCACTTTCCAATACGATGGTCAACATCTTTGGAGCAGGCGGTTGGGCATTCGCGCCCGGTCCATTCTTGCCATGATCTCCTTATGGTGGTGTCTCTGATGAATGGTCTCAAAAGGGTTGATGCACAGCGGAGGCATCTCACACCCATGGTGTGGGGGACATTTTCTCGGCCCACTTAGGGCCCCTTAGTACCAGCTGATCATGGTTTAAATGCCACAGCCTACCTGTGTATTTTGCTGACCATGTCTTTTCCTTTATGACCACAGCATAACATGCCATGTCTCAAAGCTAAAATCATCTTACACTGATTTTTTTGAACATGACATGAGTTAACGGTACTCAAATGGCCAGGTCTCAATCCACCAGATCTCAATGCAATAGAGCACCTTTGGTATGTGGTGGAGCGGGAGATTTGCATCATAGATGTGCAGCTGAGAAATGCCGTTATGTCAATATGGACCAACATCCCTCTGAGGAACATGTTCTTATTAAGGCCTTTACTTAGAAAGAGACAATTTGCTTGTTGCCTGTGTATTGTGTCTCTTACTTTGTTGGCGTTGGTTGTTGTTTTCTTTATTCTGATAAGAAACAGTCGCAGCTACTGGACATCAAGTTGATAAAGCTGTTGTGTTAATTCATTTGTTTGATTTATGTTTGCAAACTGTGTGAGCTACAGTACTTGGGTAAGAAATTAAGTTTTGAGCTGGGAACTAAAAAAGGTCAGACCACACACATTAAAGGATTAGGACGAGGAATCCTTTGAAACAAACGCTCAGATTTGTCACTTTACATCATATGTAATTTGCATCATGTCAACTAAGCTCAAATCTCATATTATTGTTTATAGCTGTCTCTCATGCAATTACTGCACATAAAATGAATAAATATAGATGGCCTATCATTTTGTCCTTTGCTAATGTGAACTGAAACTCACTCACTCACTCACACCACTTGTATTCAGGGTCGCGGGGGGCCTGGAGCCTATCCCAGGAGACTTTGGGCACGAGACGGGTGTCTGAGAGGGTGCCAAGCCATCGCAGGGCACACACGCATATACACTCTTACACACTCATTCACACACTACGGGCAATTTGGGAATGCCAATTAGCTTAATCTGCATGTCTTTGGACTGTGGGAGGAAACCGGAGTACCCAGAGGAAGAACATGCAAACTCTATGCACACAGAGGCAGGAATCGAACCTGGCCGTGAATCGAACCCAGACCCTGGAGGAGCAAGGCAATAGTGCTAAGGACTGAGCCACCGTGCCGCCTGTGAACTCAATTATATGGGATTTTTCTTTTTTTTTTTTTTAAGTAATCTGAAAGCCCTAAAATGCACCAATATGTGTGTGTCTCTGTGTGTGTGAATGTGTGATGAATTGCATTACTCCACCAGCACATTTAATCAGTGGGTGTCATTCTGGTGGCATTAGGCGAGCAGCAGGTGGGTGAAGCGGGTTCCAACTCCATGACAGCTGCTGAAGTCCCATGAAATGGCATTTTCTCAGGAAGGACGATGTTCCACAAGCTTCCTGTAGTGTCAAGGCAGGAGACGGTGACCACCTCCTGGCCACACACACGCCATTACCCATCCTTTCTCTCCCATCTCTCACCTTGGAGAAACGTGCCGTGGAATGGAACTTGGGTTTGGCGTAGATATCGCCATAGAGAAGGTGACCCTGAGGTCATGGTGATGCTGGGAGCGAGGCGTGAACTGGAGAAGGAATAAAGCTGGCGGAGCTGCTGGTGCTGTCAACGCTGCATGTTCAGCCAGATCAGTCAGGAGAAAGAAAGCGCAAGGCTGCCAAGTAAAGTCAAGTTAAAGTGCTGTGTGCTAGAAAGACTGAAATAACTCCAGAACTTCAGCCATGAGATGATGCATGTGCAAGAAGAAGAAAAAGAAGTCCTCCTTTGCTAATAAAAAAAAAAAGTGATTGCATTCACTGATCTGCATACTGCATAAGTCTTACATAATTTTTGAATAATTACAGGTTAGTGCAAAGATAGAGCTTTATTGAGATCTTTTCCTACAGAGTAGTTTCTAAAAAACCCTTTCAGGCGCTAGATAGAACTTCAGGGTGTTTTGATTATGACACAAGTAGTATGTCAGTAGTTATGTAATACATGATCTGTATTCACTGATGAGTGCGTGCAGCATCAAGAAACCGCCTCAAGCAGAGTCATGCAAAATACGAGGAACACTAGGGTTACGTTTTTGGCATCCATGGAAAAAAAAATGTCTCTGGAGACAAGGTTTGTTGGTTTGTTGTAGGCAGAGCTGGAGTTTACGAGAAGGACCTCAGCATGTGGGAGCACGTGAGTTTGGCAAGCACTGAGACATCCGCTCTTAACCAACATTGCTTCCTTTGTAAGGACTTTCTGGAAAATGCAAGCCACTGAACTAATAATAAATTAAATATGATCTTCAAGTACTACCGGATTCAATGATAATGAAGTGCTAATAAAGAAAGGCTAGCAATTTTATTTACATGCTTATATAATTATGCAAAAGGAAAACTGCTAGATAACTGCTTAGCATACACCTTGGAGATGTGATCTACATAAAGATCATTTATCAATTTATCAATTATCTTCTAATTAAAGATAACAATAATCATCAAATTATCTTTACCATATCGTAATTTTTTTTTAAGTTATTACTTATGAATATATAAAATTAGTTTTTCATTTATTTATTTAATTTTTTGTGTAGAAGAAAGCTGCTGTTCCCTTTCCTACAGTATTAGTGGACAAATGATTAAATCAGCTATATAAAGTCTGATTATCCAGTACGTGTAACTGTACACATCTGTTTTGGTGTGTTTCATCCACTAACGTCAATCTCATTAAAATTCCAAGGCCATAGGTTTGTTCTTGAGAGAAAATCAAACCTGTGAAAGCATGTCAGAGATCATGTTTATTTTCATTTTCATGTGGAAAAAAAGAATAATTTTCCATAAGAATAGATGATAAACCTATTATCACCTCCCAAATGCTTTAGTATTTACATTTCTGAAAAAACATTTGCATTTATTTTTTAGCATTAGTTCAATCTGATTAAAAAAAAATAATAATATAAAATCTGTGAATATAACAAAAAGGCCATGGCTCAGCCCAAATGAATTGATTTCTCAATAATAGGGGAAAAAAAGAAGTTTAAATCAATTCACATGGCACTATATTTATAAGATCCTGAATTTTTAATCACTATCACAGCAGGTCTAAATTAGATCTCATTAAGCCTTATCAGACTGGTAAAATCACCAAACCAAAGTACATCTCTAGCATTCTAGGAAGATCTTACTTTCCTTGATGACCCCATGAGGCCCAGAATTATTTCAGCAAGATAATAATATAAACAAGATCATATAAACAAGTGCTTATGGAAGATGCAGGTAATTTATAGCAAATTTATGCATGCCATGCTGTGTCTGGTGTGTTTCCTGGCAGGAAAGAAAACAGCTTTAAACAGCTTAAGGAGTTGCTTATATTATAATACCAGTGAGACAGCAAGCAAAACAGCACCTGAGAATCAGGAGAATTATATTATATAAAATAATAATAACAATAAAATAAAATAATAAAAAACAGCATTTTATTTATTTATTTGAATGATCGGATAATCTGAGTTAATTTCTTTAAGCCCGCTTTGTCCTTGAGGATCCCGGGTTACAGCTCAAATTGCATAATGTACAGTAAATTAAATGCATGGCACCTTTGTTCTCATATTATGAATATAATGTTAGGAGAATGCACACCTTACAGGACCTAAAGTACTCAAGGAAAGCAAGGAAAACATGAAAAGTAGTTCTGACCTGCAGAAAAAGCAGGAAGAGCTTTTGCTTGGCTGGACACAATGTGCTTCAGGGTGGTCACTGACACTTTAACTGGATCGTGACATTTCAGTTTATGGCTCTGAAGGATTGAAAATCAGAAAGCGACTCACTCTCACTCTCTTTCTCTCCATCTGATTTCTTTTCACAAGCACAAGAGGCTATCAAATCTCTCTAATGTGAAAACATGGTCATAAATGGCAGATTACACATGTGAAATTGAACTTGTCTGGCTCAACAGTTTGCTCTCTGTTGACACAGGATATCAGAACATCCACATTACACGTCAGTATTGAGGATGAATGGGAGAAAACCTACACGGGCAATAGCTTGGAGATGACTATTAGTCTAATGGCCTTGGATACATAAAAAAAAACTTTGAAGAATGGCACACAAATGCAATGGTTTTCCTGGGCAAAACAAAGAAAACTGATCCTTTGTATATATACTGTATATGTTGGTTCCTAAGACATGAACGCTCACCAGTCATGGGTATGTGAGTGTGTTAATGAAGGTGGTGTGTTTTAGCCTGGTTGTTTTAGTAATGGCTCTTGCTGCATAGTTTACTATGGACTTTTTTCAAGTCAATTCATTTCTATGTGGGTTTCGGTTTTGTGTCAGGTCCCAAACAAGTGTTTGTAACTCCCAAATGGTTTGACCAATTTTTTCTATTTTATTTCGAGGAGCACTCAGGAGAATTGGCGAAAGGTTATGATATAAGTTTTATGGCAGAAAGGTAGTTTTTTGCTGATTCACTTTCTTTACGCTGTAGAATCCCAGTTATTTTCAACAAGGAGAACTTGGAGCAAGTTTTAGAAGTGTTTTGAAAGGGGTTATTTATTGTTGTTTTTTTCCAAAAGGAAAAAAGCCACAAAAATACCATAAAAAAAACCTCTCTTGTTGATCTTAGCCTATGAGAATTTTAAAACAAAACTGTATGAAAGTACCATCTGGTCAATCCTTATCAAGAATTTAACAGCATAGTGTTGAAATAATAATGAATTCAGACAGTGTGAGAACCAAATACGCAGCTAAACTGTTCAATCCCAAAAGGCCACTAACAGCACTGAGACTTTCTTGCTCCAATGTGAACTGGCCTTCAGCAGGATGTACTAATGAGAAGAGATATAAGTGCAGACACAGGCCAGGACCTTCGACTTCAACACACCAGTCAGTGAGCGTCAATTATGAATGTGGACAGCTTGAGGCATGCCGTCGGAGAAAAATCCGGTAGCATGTTCTGAAGATATCTGGCGGGACAGATATGCCTGAAGGTGGGTGGAGAGTATATACTGTAGTGTCACCTTCTTTTTTTTTTTTTTTAAGCCAGAAATACACCAGAGCTGTCAAGGCTGTTAAAGAGTGTTCATCAGAGTCATAGCTTCCGTAGCACAGCTAGAATAATCAGACTAGCTCTTTACCGCCTTCAGGGGATGGATTTGACACGTATTTATTACATTCTCACCTGGCTAAAGTTTAGCTACGCCAAACGTAGAAACACAGGCTTCGAAAGCAAACGAAAGAAAAAATGGAATACAGATTGCTATAATTTGGGCATAACCACATGACAAGCTAAATATGGAAAGTCAAGACGTGGCATGTTTAAATACATAAACAGTAGTTTCATGCTGTCATCAATTTTAATGAATTTAGCATTAGGAATATATTAGCATTCAATACATAAATGGGTGATAATTATTTGTTTTATTTGTATTTAAGAAATTAATTATGTACACTACACGTCAAGAGTTAAGTACTTTCTAACTCCAAAGTCACTCCTGATTTTTATGTCTTTCTACAGTACATTGTAAAGCAATGCTGAAGGCGTCCAAATTATGCAATAATCTCCTTTGAACAGTTTATATTGAGATGTATTTGCTACTTGTGCTCTGTAAAGCCTTCATAACGCCTCTAATCAGAGGTTTCTGAGGCTGGGAACTCCTCAGAAATGAAGTAAAGTTTTAGTCTTGCCTTCCTGGGAATTGCAAATGCACTTGACAATACTGTTCTAGAAGGGCTGACCTCTGTGTCTTAAAATAACAACTGACTGTTATTGTTGTTGTTGCATAATTATCTAATTCCATACGTGTTATTTTATAGTTTTGAAATGGCCAGTTTTGTGGTAGAATGTAGACCATTAATCACTAAACAAAACAAAGATATTTGCAAGTGATCCCAAACTTTTGATCAGTAGTTTAAAATTAATTATGGTTATAATACAAAAAGTAAAATAGAGTGTAATCTGTACTGTGTGCACTGTCCACATGGACAAAATTCCTAAAGATAAACCTGTAATAGTAACATCATCACGAGTCCAACATTAACCCACTTTGGACCAAATATTTTATTCAGATGTCAGAGAAGGGACTAACTCACACAAACGCTTCCTGACATGTAATAAATGCCAGTGCATGCTAATAGCTAATTTAGCTTTGTGCATTATGCCGGGGTTTTCTTCATCAAGCACGACAGCGTCTTGGAACGCACTGACCGTGCATGGTGAGCCAAGCCTCACTCGAAGGGACCCAAACAGGATCAGGACTTAATAAGTCATCAGAGAATGAAATGAATTTCCGAAAGCGAAACAGAAAAGGTGTGATATGCACATCTGGTGAGCTGCACAAAGAATGCAAATACTGAAATTAGATTCCTCTCTGGCTGACAGGGTGAGTGTGTGTGCCGTGGCGTGAGGCTGCCTGCGCATCACCTGGCATTGCTCTCACCAGCTGCTGCCAAATGCTGAAGGAAGAGCGAGAGCGGGTGAGTCTGCGCGCCAGGATGCGCAGCTTAGAATTTTGAAGCTGCTATTAATATGGAGACGCCTATCATGAGAACGTTGATGCCATTGAAAAAGCCACACCTTTCCAATACAGATGACGCATATGAACCTACGTGTTTGTAATATTCTTGTGCAAAAATTGTACAATTTGTGGACGTAGTACGAATGTAAACGTGTTTGTGCATCTTTTAAAACTGCCAACATGTAACTACTTTTCTTAGATCAAAATTATGTGTCAAACTAATTTCCAAAATAAACAACGAAATATAATTCACTATAAACCGATTTCCTTAAAAATCCCGTACCCAGTTATGCTATCCCCAGGTGTGTGCACTAAAAACATGAAGGCAGCTTTTTTTAAGCATATTTCAGAACATACTACCTATCATCAAAACATACTACCTAGTACATTTTGCTATAAAAAATCTTATTTCTCTCACAATGTTTTGACAATTATTAAATATGTGAATGTACACACTGGTTCTGTGCCAAACCTGGCGGATAATGCCACGCTGAAAAACATCGTCCCAATCTCAGAGTTATGTTATGATATTCACACTGTCGGTTCATGTTACAGTAGCACATTTCAACAATGCAACACACCGCATTAAAACACAGAAAGCAGACCATTAAAACCAAAGATTCCCATGTTGGCCGTGTTGATTTGGTTATTATATGGAAAGTAAAATACAGTGTAATCTTGGCCGGTGTGTGTACTGTGCGCCCTTTCCATATGGACTAAAATTTCTGTGTAATAGTAACCTTATCACCTAACCCAATCCATTCCAAATAAGGATTAATTTTATTTAGATGGCAAATATGTCAGAGATGGGATGAAGTCTGGTCAAATGGAAAAAGATTGCACCAATCTTATTTTCAGCGGTATGCTTTGACCTTTTCTCATAACGCTATGGGTTTACATGCTACTGATGGTAGCACAATTCGACAAGGTAACATGCCTCCTCAGAACACCAAAAGCAGACAATGGGGTTACAAACATGACTGAAAGTAAGATGAAGATTTCTAAGTCAGCCATGTTGTTTTGAAAGCTGAGCAGATTGTTAAGTGTTTACAAGACAATGTTAAAGTAGTTTCAATCAAGTAGAATTAATCATTTTTTGCACACATCACTGAGGTGACTGAATGGTAATTGTATGCATTTATATGTACAGATCTGCACATATGTGTACAGAGTCAGCTGTACTATATGTCATTAACATGTACTGTATACACACTTGAGGAAAAGGAAAACTTTTATAAATATTTATATTATATTATTAATATTAAGTTAATATAATATACATACTACTATTTTTCTTTTCCTGAAGTGTGTGTAAATTTTTTGTCTGACTCTTTTATTTATATATATATATAAAACACAAAAAAATTCTAACCCTGAAGCTAGGGGCTACTACAGACGAAATTTGCATCAGAAGCTGGCAATGGCAATAAAAAAAAAATTTTAAAAAAAGCCACACACATACTCATGAGCTTCTGAATGTGTGTGTATGTGTGTCTCGGTTGCCACACTGGACTGAAGCCAGCTCATTTAGATTCTTCGCAATTATCAATAATTAAAGCCAGACTGACTAAACCGAGTCCCAGCCGAGAGAACATGCTAATACTCGCCCGACGTCTGTAAGGGACCAGACAAAGAAATAAAAAGGCCTATTTGACCCTAATTACTACAATACTGGGATTATGGGGTATTACATTTTGGACATGGGACAGGACTCTTTTGTTGAGTCCAGATTAGTGCTGGGCATTATGATGAAACGCTGTCAAGATCAGAATATAATTACCTCACGAAACACTTTACTGGGTATAGTTTATATCAGGGGTATGTAACTCGAATGTTTTGGTTTGCGTAGTAAAAAGTTATGTTTTGTTTTTAATTATTATTATTTTTCGCTCTTTCCTGTCACCTGGTCTTTAATTAAAAGAATTGTTGAAGTCTGGCAAACACCTTCTTCTACCTACAAGAGCTCAAAGATGCCCACTATTCACTAGTGTCGCATGAGGGAGCGAGAGAGAGAGAGAGAGAGAGAGAGAGAGATGGAGAGAAAGAGATCACGACCTATTAAGATGCCATGCCACAGGTACGGTGCCTGGGGCATTTGTAATATTCAAACTTAAAATCTTCCAAAGACAAGGCTGAACAAAAATCACACCGTATTGTCCTCATTTCTTTTGATTTAGTATGATTTTTTCAGGAAGCACAGCTGTGTGTCCTGCTATGGCGGGGGGAAAAGGTGTGAAGAAGACGGCAATGCTGCGCTACACTTCCCGATGCGATGAGAAGTGTCAGGGACCCAGATGTTCTCAGCGCAAAGCTCCGCTGCACTGAATGCAGCACGGAACTGGGTTTAGGATGGATGAGTGGAGATTACAGCTCCTTTTCAATCAGCATGCCACACACACACACACATGCACACACACACACACACACACACATACACACACTACATGCAGTGAAGGCTGATTAAACCAATTGTATGCATCATTGGAGCGCTCCTTCTCTCACTGGGCGACAGATGGGTTGGAGTGGAAAGGAGGAGTGGAGCAAAAGACAAGACTTTAAGAAAGAGGAAGAGAAAGAAGGGGCAGCGCACGGGAAACAGCCAGACTCACATGAGCCAAAGGACCAGTTCACCAAACACACAACTCTTCAGCTCACAGCCATGGAGACAGGAGTCCAAAACAACCCAAACACAAAATCAAATCATGCATCAAACAGATGGAGCTACACATGGTATGAATCAGATCTTTCTAAGTTGGACGCATGGTCCACAAACAGGTGTGTGCGGGTAAATCTCTCTCTCTCTTTCTCTCTCTCTTACACACAACATATTTTAAGTTGTTTTTACTCCAGCATCCTGAATGAAGTGCCACCTTAAAGTGCGTGTAGTGTTTTTCTGTCGCTCACGTCCTCCCCGTGTCCCCGCCCGCCTCCTCCTGTCTAAAACACACCAGTTGGCTTGGCTGCTGAAGAAAGAGATGAAGAAAGAGTTGTGTATCTGGGTCACTAGAGGCCATGCATCACAAGTCTGCCACCAACAAAAGAGCGAGCAGATTGTTTCCTCTGTTTCTCTGTTTGCTCTCTTTACCTCCTTTTCTCTCCCTCTGCTGCATATGGAAATTAGTTATTTTTGTGTCTTTTTTCTCCTCACCCCAACAACAAAAATTAATGTAGCTTGTAGTTATTCCATAATTCATGTAATATATCTATGATATGTTTTAATCTTACTATGTATTTGCCTTAAATTTAATGTTTCAAACAAAATGACTAAAGGCATGATGCATGAACAGCATTGCGTGTAAAGAGGGAAACACGTCAAATCTAACGAAAGATTTAAGGGCACACGGAATAAACTTGAAAGCAGAGGGAGGCACCGTGATTGACAGCTTGCGGACAACAGCTGGCACTATTAGTGTGGATGACTCCAGCTCTGGTCATACCTACCGTAGCAAAAAGGAGTCCACCGATTATGATGACGACAGCAGCCTTTCCGCAGGCTAGTTATAGGCTAATGTAATGTTAATCGCAAAATGCAAATATTGCATTCATGCTAACATATGGTCAAACGATTACATTAGTATTTGTAAAATACTAATGTAACATGGATTCTGTTTATCTGTCTTTATCTGTCTTTAATTTATATGTCTTTCTAGCTAGTACTAGTAGTACTACAACAGTGACCCCATTTACCATTGCAAAGAAGGCTACGCATGTCCTGTGCAAGTCAGGAAATGTGTCGTATTTTGCCAGAAAAGGCAAATATGGTGAAATTTCTGCAAAAAAATTGTTAAATTTTGAAGCGGTTAATTATTCTAGTTGGTTTAGGTGGCTTATGTTTTGTTGTTGTTTTTTGGTATTTACTTGGATATTCATATATTCTTTAAAATTTTAATATATTGTTTAATTTTAGGCATTCAATTTTTTGTTCAATAAAAATGTATTCTTGAGTCATCCACCATCATTTTGTGACTTTTGTAAAGTATCGGTTCAGGCACTGTTTTGGCACCGTTTTGAAATCGATTTAGCACCGGTATCGAAAAAAAATAAAAAATAATATCAATATTTACAATTATATACAATATTTTCAGTGTGTAACTCAATGTATAAAATGTCCAAAGTCCGGTATATTGTTTGTTTGCGCGTGTGGGGGTTGTGGAAGAAATGAGTCTGCCTCAACAATTTCAATAAATCAATCCGAAAGCACGATGATAGAAAATGTCTGTCTTGTAAAGCTGTCCTGATGGTGAATAATCCTAATTTTGGAAAATCCGCAACAAAACAAAGCTCTGAGACAAAATGGCGTCTGTTCAAGCGCAGTAAACAAAGTGTGTACCTGTCCTTCTCTCCTGGGTTGTATTTAAACGAGGTCAGCTGATTCGTTAGGCATGTGTAAAAAGCATGCGATTATGGTTTTTGGCCACATGATGGCAGTGTGGGGAAAGATGCACCACTCAGATTTAGTCAAGTGGATTGGTATGCTTTACATTGTATATTCATGTCAAAGGCGTATAAGACTCATTTTGTCAGGCTTAAGAACAAATCCAACTTATGAACGTCCTCCCGGAACAAACTCATTCATAGGTCTGGGACAACCAGTATCATGATTATATTGTATCGGGTGAATTCAGTCCCTAGCGCTTCCTTTAAAATCATGCCAAGGTGACTTAACAATAATGGCAATTACAATTCGGTGTGAATAGTCAGCAGAAGCAATGCAACAGATTGCGAAGATTAACCAAAGATGATGATGGTGAAAAAGGCAGAATTGCATCATTCCTCCATGCCTTCAACCTCCCACATCCCTGTTACACAGCGAAGATCAGCGTAACCCTGTCTGCCAAGCTGTTTAAAATAACTCTGCCTCAGAGAACATCACCTTTCACACACACACACACACCAGCAGTGTATGGGAGCCTACCTTTTCACCTTCTCCATCAAACACCCATCATCCCTCTACACTCTCTTTTTGCTCACCTGCTCGCTTTCTGTCCAGCTTTTCACTCAAACTACGACAGACAACAGTAAAGAACACAAAGTATGTGTGTGTCTAAGTGTGTAAAATTATTGTTATGTTCAGGTAGGCATCCAAATTGAAATCCAATTTCTTGTCCCCTTAAGTGAGCTCATAAGGACACACCTGCTTCAACCCGTTTTCCCCATCCTCCCACTCCATCTCTCCATCTTCACTCATCGTCTCTCAGGGCTAATTAGTACCACAGAAATATCCCACTACACTGTACATGAACACAAAAATATACACACACTCCTTTTTTTTTTTTTTAACCTTAAGTCAACTACAACTATATTTTAAACTACATGCAGGTATATACAAGTCTGTTTAAAAAAATGTTTATAAAAAAAAAAAAAAAAAAAAGACCACTGCAATTTACTCCAGAAAACTTCTGGAATGTCATCAAGAAGAAGATGGATGGTTACAAATCATCAAGCAATGCTTAGCTGCTTGCTTTTTTTGTATAAAGAGTGGTAAATTTACCCGACAGCAATGTAAAAAACTGCTGGAGAGCATACCAAAACACATGAAAGCTATAATTGTAAATCTGTGTTATTTCACCAAATACTATATGCTTGAGGTCTTTTAGCCGTAGCATTACCACAATTTGTTTACAAATTATTTGCATTCTGTTTTATTTGAGTTATTAATGCTCTGCAAATACTTTATAATCTTGAGTTATTTTGATGTGTTGTGATGTCATTTCCTTTAAATATACACTCTAAATAACAATAGTTATATTTTGAATTTGGGAGAAATATTGTCAGCGGTTCACAATAAAATGAAGCAAAACTGTTCATCTCACAAACACATGCACCTGTAAAAAAAAAAAAAAAAACAACTAATTATTTTGCAGTGGTCTTTTTTCCAGAGCTGTAGCTTAGTGTGTTTTTCCTTCTATTGTTTATTTATTATTATTTATTTGTTATTTTCTCTCTATGTATTTAATGTATTGACTTGGTGCTGTCTTTTACTGCTGCATGTTAAGTGTAGCACATGTTTCTGGGAGACTTATATTTCATTCCCTGCTCGTGTCTGTGATTAGAGTAATGCCCATTTGACTTAAGACCTGTCTTTGACTCTTTACTTGTGACTTGATTGAGACTAAACATGAGACCAAATTGAGAATTATTTAAGATAAAAATTGACTTGACTCTTAACTCAACACTTAAATTCTTGACCTAACTTGAAACTTAGCACTAAAGTTGTTACACTTTATTCTTTACTTAAGGCCCAACTTGAGACTCAACTCGTTAACAGTCGAAATTTGACTTGAGACTCGCCGCTCATGCTTGAGACGTAACTTAGAACTAACTTGAGACTCAAATTGAGACTTGACTTGAGCCTTGACCCTTTATACTTGAGAAACGACTTGAGAGAGACTTGTGTCTCAAAATTAAGGCTCAACTTGAGACTTTATTTGAAATTCAACTTAAGACTCAACCCTTGAGACTTGACTTTTGAGATGTGACTTGAGATTGAGTTATGACTCGCATTAAATCTCAACTTGATTTGTTTCGAGATTAGACTTGAGACTCAACTTGATTCTTGGCACTTGAGAGTCTACTTGGGACTTGACTTGAGACACTTGAGACTCAGCTCTTGAGACTTTGAACCTAAGCCTCAACTTCAGACTCAACTTTCAAGATTGCCCAATCAACTGAGACTATATTCTTGGCATTGAAATATTTTGTTCTACAGCCATGACCACGTAGCCCCAATCAATATAACACATCTTCATTCAGCATTTTACCTCATTTTATTCCCCAAACCGCCCCCACCGATTAAACGTCCTGCATCCCTGTGGTTCTGTAAGTGTTCGGAGAGCAGAGATAGTGTTTTTGTTGTCAATGGAAAGTGTGCATCTGTGTTTGTGGTCTAGTGATAATTACAATCAGCCCAAAGGGTCTCATTAGCCGCTAGCTCAGTCTGTGCATGTTGACAGTGAAGTTAGTCCCAGAAGTCGCAGAAATAATAGTGCAGCAGACTATGCCATTGACTTCCTGGCCCTCCAGATGTGTGTTCTCAGTCACGGCCTATCGACACCACTACTCAACAAATTCAGAATCAATGGTCTTTTTAAGCTCGACACTGAAACCGATGCCTGGTCCCAATAAACTCCACATCCTCTTGAGTTCTTAAGTGACCTTGAATGCGTCACTACTAACACTAACAGGATATGAAAAGGGCTAATATATTTTTAATGCAGAAAAAAAGAGTGTCATTTTACAACAATCACCACATTATCTTACATTAATAACGTTGGCTATGTTGCATGACTAGCTTGCTTAACAAATAACCTGTATGGCAAAATAGTAATGACGCTAAGCCACAGTTTTTAATGTTTTGTTGAAAAGAAGTCAATATATCTAGCCTAGCTGCTATCATGTCATTTTTAGTATGACATTACTGCCAGCCACACCATGTTAATTTAAAATTGCTGGAAGGTGCAGGGCCGAATCTAGCATCAGACCTTTAGGTGAGCATCTTGCTATTAATAACTTGCTATTAAGAGTAATTATAATTTTATTATTTACTTTATCTTAGCTTTACATTAATATATTAATTAGCTTTACTATTAGGTAAAAAGTTCTGCACCACATTTTTTTAAAGGAAAAAAAAAAACACAATATTTTGGGCATTACACCTATACCTCTGTGGCCTTTGCACCAGGTTGTTCTTGCTGTTTCCATTCTGCTCTCTCTCTCTCTCTCATTAGGGGTAATTGTGCAACCCTAAAAAGGGTCTAAAATTACCAAGAAACTTCCAGAATTGGTCCTTTCTTTATTGGATAATCATTCATTTTTCACAATGATATTTCACAAATCTATATATCTGGATATATACATCATATCCAGATAAAATTATAAAGTCATTCTTGAATTCTACAAAAATCTATAGTATAAGTGGAATAAAATACTTTGCAGCATGCTGTTATGGTTTAGTAAATCAACTTCCAAGTAGTAACAGATCACACCACCTTGTTGAGGAATCCGATTGGACAAGAGGCATTCTAACAGTGGAGATAACATACCTTTATGTAGGTGATCTAATAACTGTTAATTACACTAACTCTCAGTCACCAGCATGGGTGAAAGTAGGTCAGTATGTCCGCTCTACTAAGAAGAGAGTTGCTCCCTGACAAAACCCACTTTTAATATGTGTCACTGAAGCACTTCCGACAAGAAAACACACCTGATAACAATATGACGTCTTAAACAAACACTCTGACTTCTTAATAATTGCTTTTAAGTCAATTATCACTGAATCACTTTTCTAACAGACTACAGGTACTAACTGGTCTGCGAGACAAGTGATTTTACACCCTAATGTACTAACATTCTCTTTTACCCTATTTGAGATTTAACCCTGGAGCCCGGAAGTTAAAGTAGCTGGTTTTGTAAAGAGAAATAAGTGGAAATATAAAGTAAATCTCTTACATTTTTCAGGCCTGTCCACCATCATCATGGTTTATTCTCCTTTGGCTGGTTAGAAACGGAACAAAAATAACTTTTACCCCTGTCGGACAGCAACTGTTGGTCTCAAGCTTTAGTTAGTTCCACCAGATGCGGAATGATACAGTATGTGTTGGCGGAGCAAAATGACTGGTTTAAAATCTGTTGATAATAAATGTAGTGTTTGTGGAACTGTTGTATAATAGCAATATCACCTAGTATATCAGACCTCCAGCTCCAGGTGACCACTAAGTCACCCTGCTGTTGCCTATATAAGGGGATACACAAACCAAATGCTAGTTTAATATAAAACACTGACAATATCTTTGCTTTAAATAAAGTCACATTTGAATGTAGCATTTCATTAACAAATTTCACTCAAATACCAGATTTTGTCAGTAAATAACCTGACTGCCCTTTTGTTACGGATCTCACATTTTTAAAAGCCCACCATCTTCAATGTTTCTACAGTCCCAATAACCTCTTTCACTCCCACAAACCTCTACGAGTGAATTCAGACCACTGCTAACGGTTTTAATACAGCAGGAAATGAAGGCATTCGCTGACCCTTTATTACTTTATTACCTCACCCCTACCTCAACCATTCATTTGGATACATTAATTTCCGCTCTGTTCTCTTTGCCACTCTGTCACTCGTCTCCACAGAGTCCGCTGACTAAAGGTGAAATGAGGGATGTGTCACATTGCCTCGAGCCACTTTACTTCTGCTGCCTCATTGCCCTCAATTTCATTCACACATCAGTCTAACACAAATCTTACAAAAACCATGAAATAAAGGCGTTTATAAAAGAGTTTATACTTCAAGTAATTATTATGCGGTTAAAGGAGTTTCAGTGCACCTTGATTAGGCTTAACCTTTAGGGTTAAAGCTTACGCCACTGATAAACTTTTGCACCAGAGAGTGCGACTCGCCTCTGCAAATTACTCTCCTCAGACTGGGGACTTGCATCACAAGCTGTATCTGAGGGCCAAATTTGGCTTCCCTTCTTGCCCTGGTACTGTGAGAGCCAAGGTGCGACATAGAAGTAAAGCTAAAAATAGTGCAGACTATCGATTGATCAAGCACAGTCATCACAGACGTGTCCTGATGAATGTCTCTGGCTGGAGTCATTTCTCTACCGGCACAAAAATAGTAGTGGTGTTGCTCTGCTATAACGTTTCTCTCCTTTTATTCAGGTCTTTTATTCGTGCAGATTTAAAAGCTACAGTAACCTCAAAGCAATTTAATGTTCTTTATCAACATACAGTATAAAGTATAAGTATAAAACACCCTACAGTACCTAGTGCCTTCGTTTACTGTAAGGTGCAGCATGACAGGTTCAGGCACGCAAACATCACACAAGGTGTGAAAAAAGACAAAACATTCTCACATTTGCTGTGTTTTGATGCGTGGGCAGTCTAAAAATTTCCTCCTTTTATTTCCACCAAGGTATTGCTTCGGTGTGTGTTAATAAAGTCCTTTTTGGATTGGATTAGTTTATACACATCTCCTTAAATTATAAAAAATCTTGCATCTTCAAAGAAAAATAAATAAAAGGCCACTGGATGAAAAGGTTTCTGCTAGTCTGCATTTTTTTATACAGGGCCCAGAAGTTTGTGTCACATGGTTATTCGATAATGTTCCATTCACAACAATGGCATTTAAGCGGTGGAAGAAGCGCCAGAGTAGAGAAGAGATGGTGGTTCTTATTTTATATCTGTTTGGGGTAAACCAAACCTTCCCTTGACAATTTAAGTAAACAGTGGAACAGTAATCACAGAGCATGAAAAGCATCCTGAAAGAATGAATATGACAAATAGCATCTGGCCTTTAATTGTTTTAGAAAAGGATGGAGCAATACCTGATTGAGGCAGAAATAAAACCTTGTGTACAGTACAAAATTGTATCCCATTCAATTAGGTTTTAACTCACCACCTGATAAACTCCGGAGAAATTCATCTAAATTTTATTGGGAAACTGATACATGTGCTCCGACAGGATGCGGATAGTCCTGGAGTCGGATATGTTGCCGAAATGAACGGTTTGTAGAAAAAGTACTAAAACTAGCAGCTTGGTCTCTTGTAGTGGTAAGAACCTATAGACGCTATATATCAAATGTGAAAAGATATCTATAGGATTTCAGAGCAGTGCTAACAATAACTGCTAAAACTGGCTTTCTCTTTCTTCTTCTGGGTTTTAAAGAAATGCAGCCGACTAACTGCTTATCATCCTCCGGAGCAACATCCCAAGCATATTTTTAGCCAAACTCATGCATCCACTGTCTGAAATGAACGAGCAGTTGCACAAATATGACATATTTTAACATAGATAGCGTGACGTATCGATTGCTGCATGTGTGCCGTTTCAGAGAACAGACATTTCCACATGAGAGTCAAATAAACGTCACTTGTCATTATGAGTGTGAACTGTCGTGACGTGCAAATCAGACCTGACCAAAAATAAATCAGAATTGAGCGGTGTGGCTTGTAATGTGAACATAGCCATAATCTGTTAAATCACACACAAATACATGTGTTACTGGCCTTACTATCCTTGCAGAGCTTCTTCATTGACTTCTTATTGTATTATTATTATTATTATTATTATATCTACATAATACATGCATGCAAACAAATATCCAAATAGCCTAAATATTCTTCTTTGCATCTTGAAAAAAATCATCAAAGTTCAACAAAATGTGGGAACATTTTTTGTCATGTTGAACATTTTTTTTTTACTTTTACAAAGCTTTGCTCTTGTCATGATAAGGATGACAATAAATTATATATTTTGTAGCAGGTAATAGTTTTATTTAGGTGCATTTTTTGTGGATTTTTGATTAGTGTCTAACTAGTGGGCGGAGGTGTTCTTGCTGTTGTTCTTAGTAGTGTGTAGAGATCTTGGATGTGTTGTTTGTTTTTATCATTTTATCTTGTATCGTGGAATGCATATACACAGAGTCGGCCAAAATGTATACAAACCTCAGAAAAAGAAAGGTGAATATTGTATAAATATTTATTGCTATACATTATATATTGATATACATGATAATATTCTGCTAATATTATTAATATGATATTAATAATATCCATCATACTATCATGCTAGTTTTCCTTTCCTGAAGTGCGTTTATATTTTTTGGCATCTTGGTATATTTTATTTTTATTATTATTTTTTTTAACAAGTGAAATAATATTTTAACTGGAAGTTAATTCCCAAAAGACATTTATTTTAGCCCTTTTTTTCCCCCCCTCTGGCTGAGTCTGAAATAGCACACATAGTGCACTATATGGGATCTGGGATCATGTCAATATACAGTACAATTTACATCCTATCTAGTGAGCATATACGCTGAAAACACCACGGAGTGAGTTGGAAGAGGTTGCCGAAAGAATGTGAAATATTAGCAAAAAAAAGAAAAAAAATTCTGCACTTTAATAAACACAAATCAATTTGAAATCATACGTTATGTGATAATATTATGACAGTGCTAATTTTCTGTTTCCAAAAAAAAAATTCTTTACTTTACACAGTATACGAGATATACAGTAAACACAGAGTGTAGAGCTAATGTTCAGACTGTTTAGGTAAAACAAAATGACATTCATTTATCCGTACCAAATCCAGAACCTAATCCAGTTTTCAAAGACTTTCACAGCTTTATCACAGAAACACTATTGTTACCCATAATCCTACTCATGGTTGCATGACTCCCTGTGTGACTAGTCAAAGCCCTTGTTGCACATCAAACACTTGCTCTCCTCCCACTTCCTCTCATTCCACTCATTCCCCTCTCTCTCTCTCTCTCTCACACACACACACACACACCACTCTGCTCTGTATTTACTGCTCAGATATTAGGTAAGTGCATGGGATTGATCTCATTATAAATCACTGACTGTACAGATCTCAGAGTGCTGGGTTTCCTGCTAAGCTCTGTGCAGAGAGGAATCCGATAAGTGGTTTGTAAGCCTGCGCGTTTCATTCTAGGTAATTTAACACTAGTGTGCCGTGCTTTTTTAATATCAGTGTGCAGGGTCCAAACACAGCAATATGGAACCGTATGTGAATTTCCAGCTAAATCTGCTGTAGCAAGTGAAAACATAAGACACTTTTGAGCGGAGAGTACAAGAACAAGTATTCTGGGATGTGACTGAATAAAACAATGTTATTCTAATCTGTTTTAAAAGAACACGAATGCAGATATGAATTGGAAGCACTTTATTTTTCTTTTTTACAAAGTTTGTCACCAATGACTTTTCTGTTGTCTTTGTGCTGTCTTTCATGCAGATGTGAGCGAGTGCTCAGATATGAAGCCTCAATAACATAGAGAAAAAGACCACACCGCATATACAGTGTTTATTTATGCCATGCTGACAGTGCTGGCATTTTTATTCCTCTTGGCCTGTTTTTTCCAGCATCTTTTAGTGTTTCTATGCCTCAGGTATTCCTGAAATATCCCGGAATCATGTTTGAAGTAATGCCGAAATAAAAACAGCTCATCTACTGGTGTGCCATCTAGGATAAGTCTGCATAAATCCTACATTTAACCATTATTTTTAATTTCGCCTTTTCCACCAATAGTTGGAGAAATTTTGTTTTTAAGTCCATATCTCTGTTCACCTGTGCATCCGTCCAACAGGAATTTTTGGTTGCCAAAAAACGTTGTGGTAATGTTAATTTGGCAACGTTATGGATGGCGGAACACAATTGGTATAAGGTTATTTTAGAAAGTTAGAATTATCTTGATAAAATGATGTAGGATCAGTGTGGATGACATGACATGGGGTAACAAAGGGGTGCCCCTTACACAATAATGCAAAAATAACCAAATTAACACCAAAAACAATGGCCTGAGCAGGATTTAAATTTAGGTTGCTATGGTGGAAGCGCTGCTTGCTTACCATTGCTTACCACAATGGAACGTGCTGTTGAAGCTTGTACAGTAAGTGCGCATACATAATGAGCTCTACAAACACCGGAGTGGAGTAAGACGCACCTCACAGTGATAATTCTGAAAGAAAATGAAACAACGGTAACATTACAACACTAAGAGATGAGTGCCTTGAGATAAACGCAGGAAGCTGTTGTGTCCATTCCAATTTCTGATCGGAATTCTAAATCCTTTTAGAAACGTTAGGGATGATGGATATAGTCGGACGTTGTGTGAATGGATGTTAATCACCTTTATTTTAGAATAAAGGTTTGTTGCAACATACAAATTGTGGGTCGTTAATTCAACGTTATCTCAAAATCTTTTTTAAGCAACTTTCCAAAAACGATGTTACCCTGACCTGTAGTTATTTGTAATAATTGCCTGTGATCTTTATTCCGTGCGAATCGGCCATGTCTGTACAGTAATTTGTACTGCAGATGACCTCCCATATTTCACCAAACACCGATGTCCTGTGGTAATATTAGTCCCGTGATAATCAGCATGCCTGTGATTTGGCCAGGATTTGGCGGAGTCGTATATCTTTTTTTTTCAAGGTTTTTGTGTCCTGTGCACCTTTTTATCCACCTTCTGCAAAGAATGCTGGCTGCGTTGGAGTGCTTTGAAAGTATTTTGGGCGTCGGGTCATATCGCTGTACACCATACAATGTGCAGAAAGAGAAAGCTGAAAACCATCAGAAGAGCAAAAAAGCAAAACGAATGATTAGATGGAGAATGGATGACATGTATAGCAGCATGCGGTAAGAAAAGCTCTTCTGTTTATTTCATATAGCTAGACCTATAATGGCAAGACAATTCCAAACCTTGACATCATATCTGGCAGATAAGTCAGAAAATATGAATATAATCACAGGCTTCACTGAATGCGCCACATGAAATTCAGATTGGGGGTCTAAATCACATGAGGTCCCACGATAATACTAATCCTGTGCGAATTGGACTTATATTACAGTAACGGTAATCCAACGTTAGGGTTTTTACTGGAAAACGCTGCAATAACTAATAGTTGAAAAGTTGTTGTTATATGGAAGTAGATGTACCGATGCAATTTTAAAATTGGTTTAAACAGGTTCACAGTCACAGCAAGATCAAGTGTCTGAAAAAGGTTCTCCTCAACAGCTCATTTCAGGTTTGATATATTAATTGGTCGAAGAGGCATCTTTATCATTACATTTGTCATCAAGTTCTACATGTTTACTTATAGCAATATTATAAAATATTAAAAGTTTCAAATTTATGGATTAGTTGACAAAAAATGGACTAAAGTGTCAACATTTGTCTTTAATTCCTGGAATTAAATAAGGTAACATATCTGTGTGACTAACAGAAAGTAAGCTATTGCAAAGACAAAACTATATAAATTCTACAAAATTCAACTAAAAATTTTTGAGATTTTGAACAAGTGCATAGCCATCTCGTTAAAGTCACAGTGAACAAAATTTTAAATCCTAACACAAATACTGATATGAATATTTGAAGCACTAAGCAGGCACAAATATAGTTACCGGACAGAGTTAAACTGCTAACTTGTGTTAAAACAATAGGCTTATACTTGACATTTTAAAAAATCGCCTAAATATTCGGTGTGTGACTCAAGGTTGCAACCTAATGTGCCATAAGTTTCATCACCCAACATGAATTTCCTGAAAAAAAATAGAGAGAAAAGGAGAAAGAGAGTAAGAGAGAGAGTGAGAGAAAAGGTTATCGCCTTAATCATCCTGCACTTGTAACCTACTCTAGTGGACAGATAAAAGGCGCAAACTTTAACAGACCGAGCTAGCTCATTTTCTTAAATTAATATCACAGAGATCATTCTCAACTACACTCACGCTCTGTTTTAACTACCTCCTGAGCACAGCTCTTTTTAACACTGTGCCCATTCCTGCACCTCAAACTTTAACTCCCCACACTACACCGAGAGTGTGCAGCTTAGAGTTAGCGGTTTAAATCATTACTACAATTCGCTCATCCCAGAGGACAAGCAGCAGAACTAGAGAAAATGAATATGTGATGATAAAAATCCTGAGCGCCTAACAGGAATGTGTTTTGCAATCTTTAATATTTATGAACAGCAGAGGAAGCAGGAGGGAAAATAATTAATTAGAGTAAGTGTGATGAATTTTAATTAGTGCTGAATCTCTCGCCCATTTGCTAAATCTACATGTTTGCCCATATAAGAACAAAAATGTAGAAGCGGAATAAAATGACAATTAGTTAACCCCCTTAGCTAAATTTCTCAAGTTCAAAAAATGCTTAAGATTTAAAAAAACGTGCCCTTATTTTCTTAACTGAAGTCTTGACCTTAAACATGGATCTGAGGAAAATAATTTCTATAGAGCAGCAACTGGATAATGGATACGAGATTCTTTTATCTTAATTAAGATAAAAAATAATTAATTTATTTATTTATTTTGACTAAGCCCCGATCAGGGTGCATCCCAGCCCTATCCTGGGAACACTCAGTATAAAATAGAGGTACACACTGGAAAGAATGTGACACACTTGTTTACACATTCAATATGATCATGTTTTTGAAATTTTAAGGGACAGTAAAAAACCTGGAGGAAAGTGTGGAACTTTACACAGTAACCCAGGCTCAGGATGAACCCAGGGACCCTGGAGGGGTCCAGGAGGGTCATGATTAATTTTTTAATACAATTCAAATTATAGTAAGTCACCGACCTTACGAACATTCGGGTTACAAAATTTACGCAGATGTAAAGGGACCGCGGATCTACAAACATTTGTAGATGCAAACAAATTTGCATTCTAGGTTGTAAAAAGTTGCTGTCCTCTATAACCCCAAGGTGATACTTAATGACAGAATTGCAATAGGAACTGAATCGGCACCTAGGTACAGTAAGTCCCCGAGTTACGAACATTCAAGTTACAAATTTCTGCACAACCCAAGAATCTAAAAACATTCAAAGATACAAACACATTGTGGAAGTAGCTCACATGCCACTGCAGTGCACCAGATACCAACATTTATAATTATATACAATATTTTCAGTTTATAAGTGAATGTATAAAAATGGCCAATGTTCGGTATAATGTATGCGTGCAAATGGGGATGCGGGAGAAATGAATCGGCCTCACCAGTTTCAGTGAATCACGAGGATGAAAAATGTCCTGTAAAGCTGTCCTGATGGTTAATAGTCCTAATTTTGTTACGATAGAAGTATAGCAAAAATGTGTGTTTGGTTCTTTTATGCTTTATATTGTGTATTGGTGTTAAAGGTACAGCATATAAGACTCACTTTGACAGACTTACGGATTAACTTGACTCATAAACATGTTCCTGGAATTTATTGTTTGTAAATCGGGGACTTACTGTACCATAAATGTGTGCATGTCATGTCATGTCATATGTCTATACAATAACCACTAGGCACTTAAAGGGGGGGAAAGTGTCCAATATCTTTTTTAGTTAAGACGGAGACAGTTTATAGTAAAAAGTAGAAAGGTTTACCATCTTTCTTCGTGCTCCAGAATCAATAATGATGTTGCAGTTAATAAGAATGCGCGCATGTAAACTTACAATTTAACTCAAAAAGACACGAACATGCTTCTTTCACATCCCTCATCCTTTCCACTCCAGAAAATAGAGTATGCTGTTTTAACTCGATATATTAATACACCTTCTATTGGATAATTACTGCAATGATTAATATGGTTCAGTTGAAAACAAGTTGGTCAACCCTAACTGATGCAGTGAGTAGCTTTTCATTTCTTGAACAACCATGACAGAACACATATGCTAAAATCATGGAAAAGATGTTACTCTGTTTCAGAAGGGTACAATTATTGGTCGAAATATGCAACTTTTTTTGGTAGGGCCAGGTAGTGTATATAATGTGATACTGTCCAAAAGTCTTGAGTCCCAGGCTTATTTCTTCATATTAAATATCATGAAGATTAAATTAATTGTATGGGAAATGGGAACAAATGTACTGCAACAAGCTACAAATCTTAGATACAATAAAAAAAAAAATTGGTTGTTTATGCAACAACCTTAGCAGCTCCTCATTTCTCCTCTCGTCTGTTCCAGCCACTCAGCATTCAGCATCAGCAGTACAGTATACTAATCACCGGCCTGATCATCAGTCATCGTCTGAACCTGTTACCCGCTGAAGTAATGTTTCTTCATGATTCCCTGAATGATGTCACTGTGTTTGGCTTAACAAAGAAACAAAAATTCTCTGAAACTGCTTAGATACAGGAACTGGCCAAAAATGAGAGACGAAAACATCATTCAGGAAGCCTGGAGAACTATTCCTCAAGACGACATTAAAATGCAATGAAGTCTGACTGTTTTGGAAGCAAAATAGGAAAAAACTGAGTCTTACATCAAGACTTTTGCTCAGTACTACATATACTGTACAGTGAATATATATTTGCATGGTTAATGACCTTGCCACAATACAACTACTTCTAGCCTCTGTGAATATTAAAACAAGCTCAGTGTGCAAACACAACCGTTAAATCCCTATTTCAACCTGGTCTATTATTTAGAAACGGCGTGTGATTGTTTCTCCCGGTGGAATTTTAGTATAAACCAATTGATCAACCTTTTTTTATTAGACTAGGAATAATCAAGTGGATAGCCACACATTTACATTCCAAACCACACACACACACACACACACACACACACACAACACAAACATGTTTGCTTCGTTTCATAGCCTGACAGCTCCTAGGAAACCTTTGTGTCTTTGTTTATACACCTCACTAGACATTTCGGCGGGGGGACTGGCGGGGGAACTCCGGACTCCAGACACAATGATGTAGAAATCATACTGGAGGACTGAAAAAGATGGACACATTAGTTATCAGTGACCTGCAGTGACCTTTAAGCATCACCGTACTGCTCTTTATAAGTGGAGACATTAGAAAGAACACCGTTTCTATAATGTATATGTCTTGCACATACATGTTGAAAACCTTGACGACAAATAATGTCTTGATTCCTCAGTTTTTTATGTTATATTCTTTTTGTACTTTTTTTACATACCTTTACTGTCTACAAATTTGCTAAATATTGTGCTGCAAATTTCAGTCTGCAATGTCCATCCATAATTAGGTAGACGCTAAGCTTACAATGATTGAGGTTATCTCCTGTCTTGCTCTCTCTCACACACAGAGTAGCAGCGACAGACATTTCCATGTGTAGTTATTACCAGACATGCCAGACAATGCTCGACCCGACCCCGCTCGCTCCGGCAGGACCGCAACCTCACCGAGCTCGGCAGGAAATCCACTCTGGAACACACTCTGTAATTTGCTCAGTGAGCCGTGCAGATATAATACACAATATAATACTCACATATGACCCACCTCACAAGCAGCATTTGCCCATTATGGAGCTCATTTTATGTCATTTTAAACCAATAAGCTTTAATACGCTGACATGCAGTAACACAATCACTGGAAGGGTTTTCGCAAAAAAATGATGTTATTTTAAAATATTCGCTGCATTCAGACAGAATAGTGAGTTTAGCATATCCTGATATAGAGTTGTTTCAGTGAATGCACAGGTGAAGCAGCATACATGTCCAACAACTTAATCAAAGCCTAATGTTCGCTGTCACTTTATATCTGCATTTGATAGACTCTTTGTAATCAGAACTGGCGTTTTTTACCATTCCACTTTACAGGAAATATGAAAGCATATAAAAAATATTTTTAGTATAAGTTGGCCCAAAAGTCTCCACAGGCAAAAGGGATTTAAAGTGATAAATTTTAAGCAAATTGTTTAAATTGACAGAATCTGACCTCATGGCAGATATGTGCTGAATATATATGGTTAACATGAATGGTTTTAGAACTTTAACATCACCACCAGGTAAACCGAACAACATCAATCCAACATCAAACTATATACCAGCAAACTGATGACAAGATCATGAGCCACGACCCAACGCCCACCCATGTTCACTTGGACCAAAGACCAGCCTGTCAGGTTTGATCCCAAAAAAGAGCCAATGCAGCACAGATCACTGAAAAACATCACTGCTGACTATGATAGAAAGGTGTCAGAATACCCAGTGCACCACCATGTATGAGGAAAATCACCCTAGACTACTGATTTGGGCTTCAAACTCCCCAGATTCCAATTCGATTGTTTACCCGCTGTATGCACCAGACAAAAAATCTGATCCACGGATGCTACACCTCGCTACCCACAGCATCCAAAGGATCCGCTGCCAAAGGAACCGCTGAAGAGCCTTGCCCTAAAGGAGGTAGAACCTCCCCAACGGCACAAGGGTAAACCAAAACCATGGTCTTCTTGGTCTTCTTAATTCTATGGCTGATTTGTGTACAGTACATGCTGAGATGATTTTCTCCTTCAGTGAAACAACTGTCCTGAGCCAGTTCTAACAGACCTAAGAAGACGAGTCACATGGTGTTAGGTCAGGTCCTATTCCATCTTCTATGGTTAGTTTTGCAGCTACACTATATTGGCAGAAGTATTCTCTCGCATGCCTTCACATACATATGAACTTGAGTACCATGAGTACCCTATGAAATCTTAATCCATAGGGTTTAATATGATGTTGGCCCACACTTTGAAGCTACAGTATAAGAGCTTTAACTCTTCAACTGCGAGCCAGACCTTCTCATCCAACATCACTGTCTGACTTTACAAATGCGCTTCTGGAAGACTGGTAAAAAATTCCCAGAAACACACTCCTAAACCTTGTGGAAAGTCCTCCCAGAAGGGTGGAAGCTGTTATAGCTGTATATAAAGGGTGGGCCAACATTATATTAAACCGTATGGATTAGGAATTGGATGTTACTCTAGTTTATATGTATGTGAAGGCAGGTGAGTAAATACGTTCAGCAATATAGTGTGAGGAATATAAAGAAATATATTATATATATATATATATATATATATATATATATATATATATATATATATATATATATTAAATTGAATATAACAAAAAATGTTATCTATGGATCCAGACATTTTCCGTCACTTCAAGATGTAGTGTCAAAGTGTGTTAAAAGCAGAAAAAAACATTTGGGACAAAACTTCAATTGAAGTCATGTCCTTTAACAGAGAAGACCAAAAAGAGCCTCCTCTGTAATAGATTTTTTTTTTCCTTTTTCTAAAGGAGAAGACATTGCATTTGACAAGAAAACCAATTCTTGTACTAGGACACTTCCAATTGAAAGGATTTAGAGACACATTATCGAAATTAAGAGCGACTTTAGACTCGGAACCACAGGCTACTCCTGTGTAAGCCCATGATCACCAGGCGCTTAACTTCATCTCAGGAGATTAACTCGAACCATGCTCCTCAGCTAGCTGTGACGCATGTTTCATAGTGTGTAGCACAGCAAGAGGATGAAGAGGAGAGGATGAAGACTAAGGGAAAGCAGAGAGCAAGAGAGAAGCAGGGAGATAGAAAGTGCCAGGGCCGAAGAATTGTTGTAAGGCTCTAAGATATTCTTCATTGCTCTGGCTGCTGTCCCAAAATCTGCCTCAGTGTTTTGCCACGCACACACACACACACACATACATATACACACACACACACACACACACACACAAAGACACACCCCCACCCACATAAAGAATCCTAGTGAGAAAAATCAAAGGCTGCTAAATGGTGCTCATGGATTGTTTGCAGGATTCTGTGCCAGTAACAAAGACATCAGAGAGAGAGAGAGATGAACTGGACCGCTTATCCGATGCAAATGCGTCCACAACCCACACACCCGGTCGCCCCACATCCCACACGCAAACACACGCAAAGAAACAGCTCCTGTCATGGTGCCTTTAGAACAGGTTCAAAAAGCACGACTTTTTTCTGGTTATTGTTTAATCAATAATTCTGCAAAAGGAAATGAAAAACAGAACTGAAAAAAGAGAAAACTCTCACCAGCTTTGGTACTCAACACCTGTGCATCATTTCACGGAATCAACGCGGCTTGCATAATACATCAGTTCTCCATGTAACTCTAAACCTCTTTCAATTTCACTGAGCACGTTATTTTAAAAGGTGCACTGTAATATTTTTTTATCATTCTATCATTTTATCACACAGAGCCAAATCACAATATTTTTATTAGTTCCATAGAACGCATTTGAGATTCAAGTCGGAATTACTGAAATGTCATCAAGGTTTGTATCTAAACCATTCAGTTTAAAATACCAAAACTTGTATAACTGAAAATTTGTGCTGTAAGGTTGTGCTGAATATCAACACAACTGTGATATCCTCAGTACGAGGGTTTAACCTGACCTCCATTATGATACTGCTTTTACACAGTACAAGAGTTCCACAAATGTTTTTTACTTTCAACAGATTTTGTTTGTTTATTTACCCGATCGCGAACACATATCCTTTCGCAACTGGCAGGACTATTGTTAAACTGGTGACCGACTCTTAGCAACAGACAGTGTAAGTAAAATTATCTGGGTTGAAAATTCTTGCCAGTAGTATGTAGCCAAAAGGTGAGGAGAATAAAGCATGGGGGTGGTGGACAGTCCTAAGAAACTTACGAGATTTACTTTATATTTCCACTTCTTATTTAATCCCCAGGTGATGCTGTTTCCTCAGCTGATTGAGCGAGCTCTCTCAGAGGGGAGGGATAAGAGGTACTTAGTCTTCTTCTTCTTTGTCTTTCGGCTGTTCCCTTTCTGGGGTCGCCACAGCGAATCATCTGCCTCCATCTAACCCTATCCTCTGCATCCTCTTCTCTTACACCAACTAACTTCATGTCTTCTCTCACTGCATCCATAAATCTCCTCTTTGGTCTTCCTCTAGACCTCCCGCCTGGCATGTCAAACCTCAGCCTCTCTGACTTTATCTCCAAAACATCTAACATGGGTTGTTCCTCTGATGAACTCATTCTTTATTCTATCCATTCTTGTCACTCCCAAGGAGAACCTCAACATCTTCAGCTCTGATACAGTACCTCCAACTCTGCCTCCTGTCTTTTCTTCAGTGCCACCGTCTTTAAGCCGTACAGCATCGCTGGTCTCACCACTGTCCTGATGAGAGGTACTACTGTAAGTGCTCCCACATTAATCACGGCTCTACAGCCAATCAGGGGCGCCTGTGAGCTCACTCAAGTTGAATTAGCGGGTAGCGCCGTTCTCCGAGTGTGTTACGCCGCCCCCAACGGTGCGTGAGGGATCTTTCCAGTTCTGCAAACCATACCAAACTACTTTTACCCGTGGCGAATGTATATAGTTAAGTGTCCCAGTGCAGTTACCATCTATTATCATGCTCGTGTAATGCCTCTTGTATCTGATTACCCAGTCTGAGGTAATTATAACTGTAACTGTTGCATTATAATAATAAATATAATAACTTGTTTTGTGTTGTGATTTAGATTTACACTGCTGTATGAAAAATATTAACGAAAGGGAAAACATCAAACTCAACCATAAGCATATACAAATTAAGATAAAGTTACCCCTCCACATGTACACACACATAATGAAATACACATAGTAAATCTGTTGCACGTTGCACTGGGAACTCGGGCCTCACACTAATCTTGCGTGGAGACGGGTCTATTGAAATAGTGTCGGCATGCTTGCAAACAGGAGCGATGCCTTCACAAAAAGATTATAAAGAACGGAGGGAGTGGAGGAGAGGAAGCAGGGGGCCCTCAGAACAGAGAGAGAGAGCGAGAGAGACAGAGAGAGAGGAGTGAGAGAGAACGAAACTTTAAAAACAGAGCATTGGAGTAGCAGCGAAAAAAGCGAACGAGTGTGAGAGAAAGAGAAAACAGCAGGCCTTAATCAATCCATCTTGTGAATCTCATCTAAGAGCAGTTTGAGTCCAGCTCTTCCTCTTCCCTCTTTTTATAAGTGAATACAGCATCACTGTACTTTAGTTCAGTCTTCAGAACCATGAGGAACTTTTTCCTTACTTTTCTATTCTCACAGATCGGCGCAGAGCCCTTTCTGCCCTTTTCTCCGGGCCCCCTGCTTCCGACGTCCTTTGTAAGAGTCCTGACACTACCTCAATAGCTTCATCTTCACGCAGGATTAGCCAGCATTACGGACATTAGCTACGTGCGCATGGACAATATTTTTTCAATCCAACTGAAATAATTCTGATTAGAGATTCCAACTTGACTGTTTACATGCATGCTGATTTGATAAGACGTGGATTTGCACACCGAAAGCTTTTAATTAGAATCGGAAAAAAAAAAAAAAATTCTGCAGAGGGGTGTTCGCTGCATAGCCTTTAATCTACCATAAATATATGAGAGGAAAAACAAGAAGAAGAGGCAAAAGAAAATAAAAAAACTTTAAGGTCAGGTTAGGCTTTCTATTTTTTCCAATAAACCTTCCGTGTTATAAGTAGTTACAAAAATTCTGTCTCATCTATGACTGGGTAGATTTGAAATGGCAAACCAATCTGTACTTCTTTCACAGCCAGAGACCCGGTGGATAAACGTTAAATTAATGACTTGCGATATAGAGAATTGTCCTCATGGAGATCATTGATCAAGAATGAAAGAAATAATTCCTTCCTGGAAACGTCTCAAGTCACTTAATGTTGCAAACATGCACAGAAAAAGTATACTCATTTCAACAACAGAGAAACAATAAGATCTGGTGTTTACATGGCTGATATTTACCCACTGATTATTACAGGTTTACACCACCCCTTACATTTCCAGTGAAAATTCATTCAGATCGAGTCGAATCATGTCCGACTGTTCTGATTGAGGTGTTTATGTGATGTATTTTTATTCTGATTGAGCTAATATTATTCTGATCATTAGTGGAATATTAGGGACAATCTAAATGCACCTATTGATTATAAGTGTGTGTGTATGTGTGTGTGTTACTGAGAGTTCATCAAACCTTCATGGACAACATTTGTATTTGTATTTGTATTGGTATTGTTGTTTAAACAGTTTGCTAATGCTGAAAATGTGAGATTTTAGAGAGACAGGTTGAGCTGGGTTTATACCGTACAATTTTCATTGACTGAAATCGCACATTGTAAAAGCTTTCTTTGTTGGTGAGCGTTGACTGTTTAAAAAGAATTGGACAAACCCTCAGCGATGTCACCCATAGAGGTTTTGTAGAATGTTTTTTTTTTTCAGCTCAACTGTGGGAGTCGCCATCTTGGCAGGGTCTGACTCCACCTAAACCTTGATTAATCCATGAACTGGAACGAAAGGAGCCGAGCTGTTGAGTGGAAAATGTCTTCTTACATCAGTTACCACAAGCTAACAAGTTTAACTTAAGATTAGCTAATAAAATGATAAGGTGGCTAGCATTACAGTAACATTATTTAGCAATGATAAGGTGGCTAGCATTACAGTAACGTTATTTAGCAGTTGACGTCGTCTATTCCCCATGTCGTCCTTTGTCAACTCCAACTGTGTCATTTATTATGGTAAGTTAAACGATTATTATTTAGTTAGCTGGTTAGCAGACAGCTAGCGGGGTTTGATACTGTACCTGCAATGCAGCTGTCACTCACATCGGCCACGCCCCTAATTATGCATAATGTTATGACTTAACATAATTTTAACTGATGAGTTCCATAATAATTGTCCTGAATGGGAAGTCTAGCCATGGAGACCTAAAACCTGGGTTGTGAACATTGTTATGTACATGGTTATTTTAACTCTGGGATTGACTCTTTTTTGAGGCCAGTGGACAAATTAAGGAAATCCGCATTTTGGCGCTTTCACGTTGGCTAATAGAGATTGCTCCGTGGTTGTGAGATGAAATTGTTGGGCTTAAAACATGGAGCTAATTTAATGTCACTAACTTTAGAAAGCTCAAATTACTGGACTGCCTCAAGCAAAGAAAACAACCAGGAAGATTTGTAATTACTGGGATAGGGTTAAGAATGCTATGTTATCAACACGTTTACATTTACATTTAGGCATTTAGCAGACGCTCTTATCCAGAGCGATATACAAAAACACCTTGAAGGACAGAGCTGCCCATCAACTTTGTGAAGGACAAATCATAAATTAAGATCACTTAAACACTTAGTGAAGTTGGTCTAGGTTCAGCAACATTATTTCTGAATGTGCTGAATGACCAAATTCTCACAACTTTTTCTCCCCTGATTGCACAAATTGTGAAGGAGTGATTCTGGGAACGTGAGGAGTCATTCTCACACATGATCTGGCCACCACATTGTGTGTCGTAATCAAAGCTTAAGGTGACAGAATGATTGTTTTTTCAGCCAGGCAGTGTATAATTTCCATTGCATACTCTGACATGTAGAACACACGTTACTGCGCAGAATGTTATAAAAATTTCATCAAAATGTACATCATCTGGCAACCAAATTGCTCAAATCCTGACAAAAAACTTTTGTCTCCAGGAACGAGGTGAACTTTTGCTCAGCGTTCAGAGTCCCGAAGCGCAAAGCCTGGGCTGCCACTTAAAGCTGAGAAATAAGGCTGAGTGCGATTTTCCCACCAGTCACAGAGGACTTGAGCTAAGCCTTGCTGAAAGGACGAGGAGAACTAATGAGAGCGACGTTATAGACTCTTCAGTCATTCTGTGACTTCGCAATAATAACACCCAGCATGCACAAATACGCTACGATGACTCTTAGGTAAGTATTAGCCATGAATAAAACATCAAGCACTGTGAGGCGGAAATGTCTGAAATTCCACAAAGCGACAGTCCTGAGCTTAAGGAATGAATTATGGGTAAAAAAAAAATTTAAAAGAAGAAGAAGAAAGAATCGTTATAAGCTCTGTCGCTAATCTGGGGAGGGATTACGTGCTGATACTGCATAGGGCACAGGAGCAGATCAAACAGCACCGGGATTAACTTCAGCAGTGTTGTGTTTCTTATAGGTTTACACGTCTATATGAATGCACACACACACACACACACACACACACATACACACACAAACAGCCTTGAAAACATCTCTATTGCTGGTACGCTGTCTGAAAGTGAGCAAAGAATCCCTTTCTACATTGATAAGAGAAATAAAGGATAATTGTTGAAAGGGAAAGGAAGGGGAAATAAAAGAAAACAGGAGCTTTGTCAGGAGGGCAAAGAGTTCGCTGAGGGCTTTGTGTGTGTAAGGGGGCAAGTTTGGTGAGGGCAAACGGTAGTAACCTCCGGATTCTACAAAGTTTGTGGTTTAATTGATAAATTTCAGTTGCTGTCTGATTAACTGTCACTTTGGACCTCGTGGGGACATTTGGCCAATTCCCCCCCCAAAAAATATTATCTTATATAATTTTATTTAATCCTAATTTCATTTTTTATTTAAACATTTAAAAGACGCACTGTTTCCTTTTGGTTGCTCAGCTTAAGGTTAAAGTTAGGATTCAAGTTAAAATAACATTAATTTCTGTATTAATAATTGTGTCTACTATTAGAAGAATAGTAAAATAAACATGTGTGTGTGTCCAGTGCAAGAATCAAGCTCAAATATAAGAAGAATAAACTATAAAAAGTTATACCACACATCCAAACACGTCCCCACTCTCTCTCTCTCTCTCTCTCTCACACACATACACACACAAGCATGCACGATCACATCCTAATTACAATAAATCACCATAACAACTCCAATAAAAATCAATAGCCAGCAAGAGACCCGGCCACATGCTCTCAAATATGGATGGATTTATTATAGGTTGTGTCTGTGCATCAGGATTCTGAAAGTGTGCACGCGTTAGAAAAAGTATGACACTTCCTACTGATAAATGTGTCTTCACCTCAAACAAAACATTTGATTACTGCTCTTGTTTAAGAAATGTCAAGTTCACAAAGATTAACGTGTGTGTGGGGTGTGTTTACTGAATCCGCTCTGAATTTATGATCCATATTTCTAAAGAACAGCTAAGATGAAATCTACATGAGAGCAACAATTCTGGAATAAAAGACACACGGGGATGCGCTGTCGTAGGAACCATGCAGGCCGTTACTGGAAACTGTTTAAAGTTTGCATTTTGTGTTTGTTTTTTTAATGTGTTTTAGAGTTACATTGAATGGCGTACAGTATATGAAATAAGAGACTTCCTGTTATCACTCGAATGATACACTGAACTGCTGAAAGTAATGGAATTGAGTTGAGATCTGTCCATAGCATGATTAAAATCTGAAAAAACAGGAAAGAATAGTCAGAAAAAATTTTTACTGTAGAAATCAAAGCCAGGTTTAACAGTGAGTAAGAGCATTTCCAGGCACACACAATGTGATAAGCTTACACGATTGGGAGTCCATAACAGCTGTGTGGCCAAAAGAAAACCACTTGTTAGCTAGTGAGTAATCAGCAAAAGTCTTCAATTGCTTGGAAGTGTGGAAGATTGGACTCTGAGGCAATGAAAAATGGTCGAGTGAAAAAAGGGATGCGCATGAAGTGATGTACCCATCATGCATAGTGTCGACTGTACACACCTGTGGAGGCAGTGTTAAATTTAGCTGATGACCTGAATGACTAGTGTCTAACTCTATAGAGTTTTTTTTTTTTGTTGCTGTTGTTCCCTGATGACACAGCCATATTCCAGGACTCAAATTGTAAGAGTGGTTTTGCAAGCTTAATTCAACATTTTTTCACATGAACTGACCACCACATCACAATCAAAGGCAGTCGGACCAAATATTAACAAATGCGATTTGTTTTTTGGCAAGTCATTGTAGCAGCTATAAACACCACTCCTTTACCAGCTCTTGTTTTCTCTATCCTGAAGACATTCCCAGGTGAGAGAAAAACATAAAATAACACCTCTATCTTTGGGTGTTACCAAGCGCTGATGCTGGAGACTCCTTTCTTGTTGTTAGTTACCTGTACAGTATTTTCATAGAAACAATAACATACTAGAATGAGCATGTTAATATTAAACTTGTACAGTAGCTGAAGTACCTCATAACACATGTGGACAATATGATAATGATTGATGAAAATGAAAATTAATTAAATGAGGAACAACTGAGGAAAAAATACAAGACTATAATGATAATAATGTTTAATAACCTGTACTGTCTGTAAAAGCGTTATAAAGGTATACTGATTTTAGGTTTTCATCATATTATCATTTCATTAAGTGGATGAAACACCTTCATGAAGAACACATGACTCCTGTATATGTCCAAAAATAGAAAAGCCTTGAGGCAATAACTGGGTTCAACTATAATTACTCTAATCGCTCTGGTTACAAATCTCATTTATAAAAGCATACACACACACACACACACTGGTGCTTCATACAAACCCTTTGTAAATCCCCCTTCATCCACAAAACGCTGCTTGCTCATGACATTTTACAGACCAACGATGTGAATATAACGTAAAGCAAAACTCTACAAAAGGGACATTTAAAGACTGATTGGGGTCAAATCTGGACTTTTGATTGTGCAGAATAACAAAACAGAGAGTTTTGAGAGTAAAAACTCCCTTTTTTGTCTTTATATAATCCCCTGCTACACTAATGCACTTATCCCAGAGGTTTACTAGTCCTTGATATCGTCAAAGTAGAAAGTTTTCCCTTTTTTTTTTTCCTGAAACCGTTCCACTCGTTAAATGTTCACTGAAATTCACTGGGGATGTTTTTTACCATTCAAATATTTTACTACAACTAAAAGTCTCATCATCGTACTAGGCTTGAAGTCTTTTGAAAAAACAATGTTTATTCACGAGACATTTCATCAAGTCCCGATTTGCCTCTGTACACTGCACAGAGTAACTGAAGAAGGTCCTGTCATTTCACAATCAGCTGAGAGTACAATAAATTCATGTCTTACTTTCATTTAAATCAATAGATTTCGAAACCTATAATGAGAAAACGACAAAAACTATTTTCATGCCATTTCAGAGTTTCAAACTGTCATTAGAAACTATTCATTATAACATGTACATTACTTACAGTAATATTTATATTTTTATATCATTTCATTTATTTCTAGACAAACCACTCACTTCCATGCCAAGTAAACAAATATTGTTTTGCTCTATTTAATAAACCAGTATCTTTATTTTACTGAGGCTACTGGGTTTTGTACAGAGAAGTTGTTAACCATACTGTATATAGTGATCTGGGGGCGGTTCTTTATGCAAATAAGTATGGATGTGCATGAGCATGTGTGGGATTTATCAAAGGCCATCGCTTGCGCACAAACATTTAGCACTTATACCATGCTATCACGCTTTGATAAATGAGACGAAGGGACTTCAGAGTGGGTGTTTGTGTGTGTTATCAATGTGTGTGCTAGACAATATCAAAATGTAATTTGTCCTTTGATTTTCAGAATTCAAGAAGCAAACGGTACTGAAAGCTCAGATTTGAAAAAGAAAAGAAGGCTGAGTGCACGATTTTACAACCTTTATAATGGCTGGTTTGTTGTAGCAGATGCTTTAAAGAAGGATTTGAGTCTTTTGGTGAATGATTTACTTAACAAATCGCATGCAACACAGAAAAAAAAAAAGACTAATAGTTCTGTAAATTTCACTACAGTAATTACCGACAGCTTCAGAATTGTTTAACTGAACCTGTTCCAAACTAGCATTAACTAGCATTCTTTAGCTAGATTAAACTAAAGAATTAAAATACAGACAACTAACTGTTTGTGGAAAAAAAGGAACCGGACACCTGAACCACACCACGCAGCAGAAACACTGGCTAATTGATGCCAGAACACAAAAGAGGACATGCTACTATGGCTTAATCAACACCATGGCTTTATCTTTTACATTGTTAGTTTATGTCCTTGGATTTACAATTCATTTGTACTGATTACTTTCAAAGGCAATTTAATTCCAGTGTCTATAATCAGTGCAGACTCTGAACATTTGGCGGCCCTGAGTGGACAAAAAACAATTCCTTATAGCAGCTGAAAAGAATGACTTTTATGACCATTAAAATTGCATTTACATTTAGGCATTTGGCAGAGTGAGTATACAGAGCGAGTTACAAAAGTGCTTTGATGTTTCTGTCACTGGACAGATCTTTACACTGGTTTACTAGACCATTAACTACTGTATAAGTACCATCAGTCAAACCCTGTTGGGAAGGATATTTTTATAAAGGGGTTCAACTTAAAAACCTAAGAAACAGATAGGTCTTTAGGTGTCGCTTAAAGATTTAAGCCAGTGCCTCAGCTGTACAGACATTAGACTTTTATGTTCAATTATGTCTAAATTAGACTATTATGTTACTTTGCATGGTGAAACCACAGTTTCAGTGCATCATTTATTCATTAGTTGTGACTGTCTATGCTGATAAATCTTAGTATGTATCGTTAACTTCAACAGGGTAAATTCGTCATGAGCTCAGTTCCCAGTGACAAAGCCAAAGCTTATTTATGGCCCAGGCATGGAAGACAGCTAAACTGGACACAGTAATGAAATTATATATATATATATATATATATATATATATATATATATATATATATATTCATTCAAATGCAATAAAATTTACCCATAAGAGCCCAGACCCATTTCGCCTTCAAGAGACATTATGAGAGATATAACACAGACCAAACAGAACACATGGAACACGTGTGGCATTTTCCCTGACAATTTTAGAGTTATGTGACATATTTCACTGCAATATTTTCTTATCAATTTGTTCAAGACATGCAGTCAGAGCAGGATGAATACAAAATGTAAGATGTTATTAAATAAACAGATTTTTAATAGTATAAAACTTACCAGTAACAAAAAAAAAAAACAAGCTTTTTAATATTAGATAGCTCTGTCACATGTGCTACCCACGTGCACCACCATTTTGGAAATGATGTCATGGGTACACAAATTTACAGACTGTCACATCACTCCACCAGGATGTTCATTGGATGCCACATAGGGACTTTAACTTGAGTTAAAGTTAAATCAGGAACTTTTCAGAACATTTAAAGGGTATGTTACACCAATGTCAGCATGAGTTTTAGCCAGGGTTTGCCTACCAAACCCTGTGTTTGTACGTATTTTCACCTCTTCTTGGGTTGATGCTGTTGTTATGGGAGGTGTGTTATCGTCTGCAATCCATAGTGTTGGGTTAATCAAATCCAGGAATAGCTCTTATTATATTTATCACCCATTTTCTGTAAAAGTCCAAAATATAAAAGCATGCATATCATGCTTGACTTATAATTTCTTTTTTTTTAACCTCTTTTCTAGCCTACATTCCTAGGCTGTAGTTTTTTTTTTTAAGCAGAAAAAATCCACCAAAGAAGTATGATTGTTCTTAACACAAGCGTAGAGCGAAAGTTATATTAAAATCACATTACCACAAAAACTCATCTAACGCTTTTGGTGGTATTATAATGAGGATAAAATCCAAAGTTATGGTTAGAAAGTGTGATGGGACAATAGTGATTTCCACACGTTTTCATACTGGAACTCTTATAGTCCAAATAAATGAGGTAACACTGATATTAAAGCTAATATTTTCCCAAATTAAACTTACCTGATCGAATACACACATCTACAAACAGTGGCAACTTTATTACGTGACCACAGTGCAAAACGTTTACATTTATAGCCTGTATAAAGGAAATAAACTACACACACACACACACACATGCGCACACACACACACACACACACACACACACACACACACACACACACACACACACACACAGTTGTTTTATTGCACAGTAATAAAAGTACATCCCAGACAACAAACAATAGAGATACACATATTCCCATATACAGAATCATAAAACAGAATATTAAAGGAGTGGTTTAAAAGTTTAAGAGCCCTCTCTTGTTTGCGAGAGGAATTGCATTGGCGATAAAAACATTTCCGAGCATTCTCTGATGCTGCCTTCCAAAAAAAAAAAAAAACAGAACAATACTGCAAATTTTAACAGTGCTTATAAAATAAATTGATGGTAACGGTTCTAAAAAAATACTTTTACACATTGCAAATTGCATCTTTAATCATTATCATTCAAAAATATAAAGCTTCTCTTATTGTGTGTGTGCGTATGAGTGTGTGTGAGTGTGTGTAATACAAGAGCTGTGCACTCAAAATGTAATAGCTACATGATGATACATGACACAAACAGCGGCGGCTCGTGATAGCTCTGACCCTGCGTCTTGAAATAAAAATGAGGTTTTATAACAGCTGGCTGGGTCTCGGATTCACACGGCTCCACTTGTTAATTCTAATGGATTCACCAAACTTTCTCCTGCATAAAGGAAACTGATTAGGTGTCTGACCTTTGACCTTGTGGAACATGTCCTATTTGACTGCTCTTTTGAGATGGAGAGAGGGTGTATGTGTGAGGGTTGGGGGGGGTTACTGATTTCGATTTTAACACAGAGAATGTCTGAAGCTGAAGACATCTCTGCGTCTCGGAAAGGAGAGACTTTGGCTTAGACACATTTTGCATTGCTCAGTCAATTAATAATAATAATAATAATAATGCTATGCAATACCTAAGTACTATGAACATAGTACTATTAATATAGTAAGACTGCAAAATCTGACTAAAGAATAAAACATAAAACATAGGAAAACAACTCGAAACCAGGAAAAACAGTGACAAGTCCATGCCTGGCCGCATCACAATATATTTTTATCTCTTTAAAGTTATATTTAACTGTGTCCACAAGACAACTTTCCACGTACATTATCGCATCCATGCACCCTCACCAGCTTTTCTTGAACTTACTATGACAAAGAATTGTTTTGTCCTTGGATTTTTACCCCTTTTATCCTAGGGGTCACCAGATCAGACCATTTGATCCGCAAGATCTGGCAACGCTTTACGCCAGACGCCTTTCCTGTCCCGACCCACCCAATTGTTCTAACAGTGCTTGGGGCTAGGAGTGCATGCAGTGCCTGAGGGTTAAAGGGCTTGCCCAAGGACCTGACAGTGGTGACCCGGTGGTGACGGGGCTTGAACCTGATTGACTCTGATCAGCAGCACAGAGCCTCAACCGCCTGAGCCATCACTGCCCCTACTGAAACAAAGGATGCGTAAAAGTTTAACTCAACAGAATACTGCTTCCAAAAATCCTTATCGTCTGTCCACAGAAAAATAACAAAATAACACCATATCAACTGTTTTTTTAGGATGATGAGAACAGTACGCCGTACAAGTCTTGGGAATGAACCGATAACCTATTGAACTAACAATACCATATTAGACGAGTACGGTAATGTAAATCTGTGATTTTATTGACACCTGGAAATATTAACACCCTTTGACCAATCCGAATCAAGAATTCAACGTAAACTTTTGATAACTGAATAATATCGAACAATATTGGCTTTGAAATACTGATACTTTATCATAACAAAGATTTTAGACATGGGTGTGGAATATTTTGAGAAATAATACTACTTGGATACCAAAGACAGTTTTTATGATAGGAAAAATATGTCCTTTAAAAAAAATAATCACAAAAGACTAGACGTTTCTTTTACACAACCCCTGATAAGTTCAGACAGACACTTGGTTAGAAAGTGTAAAGGGCAAGAAACCAGGAGAAGCTTGAAGTTTGAGAAAATGCCTCAGATGTTAGAGTGAAAATGTTCAAACTGTTTATATAAGAAAGAAAATCAAGCAAAATATAAAGATAATAAAAGATAATAATAATGATAATAAAACAGCTACTTGTTTTAACATATACCATCATAAAGGATTGACACCTGATAAATTCAGGAAAACATCCAACTGCATTTAAAAAAGTGTAGCATTATCCTCATCTATTACAATATCCTTATTATATTATATTATATTATATTATATTATATTATATTATATTATATTATATTATATTATATTATATTGCTCAAACACTTTCTGTTGCAACATTTTTAAAGACGAGCATGTGTTTGAGCACATTGTGCAGCACTGTTTTAAAAGTCTGTGGCGGCTTTCTGTTACAAAACCTACAAACCGTGAAGTCGCACTAACCACAAAAAAAAAAAAATCTTCAGACTCTGCTTTCAGACAGAAGGCTGCGTAAACAGAGTGTGGCAAAAGAGTGCACTAAAGAAAGGAAGGCAGAAAGAAAGAGAGACTGTGTGTGTGTGTGTGTGTGTGTGTGTGTGTGTGTGTGCGGGTGGGTGAGTGTGTGTATGTGTGTGCGGGTGTGAGACGGTTGCTACAGCCGTCTCTATGGGCAACCGGAGACGAACCCTCCGCCTCTCTGAACACAAAGCGCTAAACACCATCCTTGAGGAATTATTTTAATTCCATTAATGTCTGCCTGAATCTGGGGGAAACCAGGGAACGGACCCTGCTCACGTCCTGTCTGCCGAAGATACGACTTAAAGAACGTCAAGCTGACAAGCAGCTGAGACAGCGCCAAGCGGAGTGCCAGGTTGGGAGTGCTACCTCTCTGGAATACCCACACACACACAGACCCCCGCGTCGCTTTTGCTGGGCTCGAGTTGGTGTTGTTTTAGAGCTCACAAAAAGAGAGAGAGAAAGAGGGAGAGAGAAGGGGAAAAGAAGGAGCGCTGGCTGCTGGCATGATGCGAGTCACAGTGCCAGTGGACAATCAAGCTGCATGCAGTAATGCCAGTCATAATTAATGCCCGCTGTGCCGCCTGCACCCTTTAACGTCCGTGTTCATGTTATGGAACGTGAGTGTTTTTGGATCGTGCTTAGAGGGCTGAACATTACAAAAAAAAAAACTTCTCTCACAGTATCAAAGAAGCGGTCCTCTTAATTGCAAAATGAGTCAGAGTTGCACTGAACTCACTGACACCCCACTTTGTATTTGGAGTCTATTTTCTTTTAATTGTGAAAGCACCAGACCTACACAAGAACTCAATTCTGGACCAGAAAGATGTCAATCAACACATGAAACAAAAACAAAATGCTTAATGCATAATCAGTAGTGTTGTGGTACAGAAAGGAAACTACACCACTAATACCATTTCTGTTTGGAAAATATTTTTAATTAAAATATATTTCGGTCAATACTCGTGACCCTGTCTGTAAAAACCCTGCTAGTCTTTTTTTTTGTGATTTACTGTTTTCTACGTGAAATCATTCACAAAAAAAAAAATCCTACAGACAGGGTCGCTTTTGACACTCTATTTTTTATAAAGAGTCGGCAAATGAACTCCCGTCAGCAAATTACTCCCACTCAGACTTCAAAGCACCACTTCCTTGGAAAACCCAGCAAATCTGAAGCTTTGACCTTCTGGTACAGTATAATCTCAGACGACTTAAAATGGTGTATCCTACTGTAAATTCTAAACACTGTACATGTTGGTCTTTGCTGAAATCTGACATTGAGCACTTGGATAACCCCTCCATCTATTCATCCATCTTATCTTTAATAAAATCATACGTCATAAGAAATAAACAGTCCAACTGTTATTCAACATGCGTACATGACTAATATGGACATTTCTTTCTAATGATTTTGGAACGTTGGCTAGATTAAGGGGTTCATCCAGAGGAACAAAGCAAATAGAAAAAAAAATTCCTTTTATTTTATTTAACTTTCTTTCCATATGTACAACTTGTATAAAGTGCACAGAGAAATGGATGCTGCTTTTTGAAAAATAATTCCTGGCTATGAAATCTGCTTTAAAAAAAAAAAAAAAACTCAAATTGTACACCGGAATGGGTTGACAGATTGTAAACCTTTTCTCCCATCCCAGTCATTTCACTGTAATGATCCTGCACACTATTATTTATTGTATAGCAGCGGTTAACTATAATAATAATAATAATAATAATAATAATAATAATAACAACAACAACAGACTGTCTTGGTACAGATAATATTATAAATATTAATCTTTTTTATATTAGAGTTCAATAGTATACTGCATATTTATTTATAAGAGCCTTAGAGGATTTAGATTTCTGAAATTCCCCTCACATATTAGTGAAACTGTCATAAGATTTTAGTTAACCAGATATAGTTGATTTATATCACAAATAGATAAGGTTACTTAAAATACCTTGTTTTTAACCTTAAAGTATACTGTTGCTCTTTCTTGTGCCAGTAGCTTGTGCAGAAACACAGATGATACGCATCCTGTGTTGACTGACTAATATTTCAATGTAACACTATTAAGGTAGAAGTTGGAAGTGTCCTCATTTCACTTTTGATATCATAAGAATTATGTACTTGTACTGAGTCTCTAAAAAAACGGCATTGATTTGCCCCTACTATTCTAAATAGTAGCAGAGAAACTAAAAAGCAAAATGCCTATTAATACAATATTAAGTTTTACACGGACAAAGAAAACCCATAAACTTCACCTCATGAGGTTCAGTCACACTGTGCAGCCTGAACGGATGAATACTCTACTGCTTTCTGCCTCTGTTTTTAGAAAGACAAAAATTCTGAGCAGAGTTCACGGGCGAGCGATCGCTGATGTCCTAATACGGTGTTACTCATTACTTCATATCATTGTAGCAATGCCGGAGACTTTTTTTTTTAATAGCTTTAAAGCTGATCACTCTATCAACACTTATGCACTAGAATGTAAGTTTTAAATTTTGGCATGTTTTTTCTCTTCTACTTTTTTTTTTTACCATTTCTGATCGGGATTTTTTTATTATTTAATTATAGTTTATTGTTGTTGCATAAACACGTATGAGGGTTTTTGTTTATACATAAACACATAAATATGGAAGGAAATTAAAATAAGTGAGAAATGATATAACAAGCCATCTTACTCCTCAATACAGTGATACTGGACTGATAAACACACACACACACACACACACACACACTCACACTCACATAGATGAACACCACATCACCTGAATACAATAGGACTGGACTGATAAACACACACACACACATTCTCACTCAGATGAACACCATCTAGCAACTTCACACACCAACCTTCACAATTGTTTTCTTGCACATAACTCACTGCTGCGATTTGGCCAAGAATTTGTATTTGCTGCTATTACAAGACAAAAAGTTTATTGCATTCACCATCTCATGGAGCCAATCCATATGCACATAGCCGCTGAGGCGGGAATCAAACCCAGATCCTGGATGTGCAAGGCTAACCACTAAGCCAGAATGCTGCCATTAATCTTAAATATACATATAAACTTAATAATACACTATATGGAAAAAAGTATTTCGCCAAATCTGTAAATGATTGAATTCAGGTGTTTCAATTAGGCCCCTTATCCCCAGTGGAGGGCAATCTTAATAATTTAGCATACCACTATGCTTATAACTTTGTGGCAACAGTTTGGGGAAGACCCTTTTCTATTGCAACATGACTATATAGTAGTTTGGTATAGTTTGGAAGAACTTAACTGGCCCTGACCTTAACCTCATCGAGCACTTTTGGGATAAACTGGAAACGAAGAGCACGAGTCAGGGCTTCTCGCCCAATATCATATATGCCTGACCTCATAAATGCTCTACAGAATAAATGGGCACGAATTCCCACAGAAACACTCCAAAAAGCCTTCCAAGAAGACTGGAAGCAGCAAATGACCAACTCCATATTGAAGTGAGTGAATTTGGATTAGGGCTGTCAATATCAACACATTAATGGGTGTGATTAATCTAACGAAATTTTAAACGCAAACCAATCAGATGACCAAGTTTGATCCTAATGGCTTCCCGGCTGCGTGCGATAATAGCACATTTAACAAGGATAATTAGATGACTGAGGAAACATCGCCAGGTGTGCTAAACGGCAAGTTACATTATTAAAAACCTAGATGGACGTTCGGATAAAACCAAAGTTGTGTGCTGGAGCTACCTTTAAGGGGAACTATTGTTACAAGAATACATTAAATATAAGATGTAGGAGTGGTGGCTCAGGCTCCTGTTACTTGTTGAGTTTCAGATCTGAGGACCCGGGATCGAACCCTGGCGTCTATGGGCTCTCACACCCCATACGACCCAGCCACTGCATGCAGTGCCGGTCCCATTCAGGAGATTTTTAAATAAACATTTGTTAAATGTTAATGTTTGAGATATTATAAAAATTTATAATCTGTTTCCTCTTACCAGTTTGTCTCACATTTGTTTATTCCAACATTGCAAATTCATAATGCAAGTAAATCAGAGTATTTAAAAATTCTGATTAATCACAGATTATGATCAACTAGATCGACACTCGATATTTTTACTCGATTGACAGCACCAATGTCATTGGAGGTTTTGGCAATTACTTTTGTCTATATAGCGTATAGACTGATATACAGATATGCTTTGAAGATTCCCAGTACAAAAACTGTCTCTCTGATTCCAGTGTATTTGCCACGACTGGGCGAAACGAGTCAATCTGGCAACCCGGTGCGGTCTGGTACTCACGGCAGTGCTCCTCGTCGCTGTTGTCCGAGCAGTCGTCGTCGTCGTCGCATCGCCACGGCGTCGGAATACACTTGCCGTTTCTACACCTGAACTGTCCCGTTTCACAAGCTGTCTCACTCCCTGCAGAAAAAGACAACATTTTTAATAAAACAAACAGGCAACGAATTAAAACAAACAGAGTTACCTTGACAACCAAGAGGCTAAATTACTCTCCAGTACACCATGTTACCTGTCCCGGCTACCTGTCCTGTCTTGTCCGTTTTGTCGCCCTAGTGATGCGCTAATAATCCGCAGACAGAACAGAATGTCGAAATAAACACACGACACACTATATTAACGGGACATATTTCTTTAATAGAGTTTATTTAAATGTTAAAATGGCTTTTTAAATACAGTGCACGTTATAACGCTAATACCTGGACTAAGGTGGAAACCATCTGTAATACTAAGCGCGTGTTACAGGAAGCGCGAGCGCAGCACGTGAAGGCACGAGAGTGACAGCGCATGTATTTACTTTATTCATTTGAACTCTAACGTTCATCTAAACCGGAAGAGAGCGGTTATTAACGGTTATTAACACCGGTAATACAAGAAGTAAATCTGTTACATCCTACGCGCGCGCGCGCTCTCTCTCTCTCGCTCTCTCTCACACTCACGCGCGCTCTCTGTCTCTGTCTCACACACACTCCCTCGCGCGCGCGCGCACCGCTCAGCATTATGACAGGCTAATTTCCGTTTTTTTCCGTTAAACACCCACCTCCGGTGTGAACAGTCTCCATGAGGAACACGTGTAGAAGCAGGAGTTTTCCGAGTCCTGTCCGCATTCTTCACGCTGGAGGCTCTGCGCTCATATGAAAGGGAAACATACACACACACACGCGCACCCACACGCGCGCGCGCACACACGCATAAATGTATATATATATAAATATATACACACACAGCGCTGCTCCAAGCTTCCCGGTTCAGTTCCTCCTCCAGTGTGCTTCACCTCGCCGCCGCTCCACTACCCATTTGAATGGGTGACGTAACCAGGGGTAGGCGGAGTTACAGCAGAATGCGCGTGTCCCCTAGTAGATGGTCACCTAGAGTTAGAATTAGAAATGTAAAAGTGAAAATAAAAGTAAGCATCAGGAAAAAATAAAAATCTCCTGTCTCTGTATATATACAGAGTTAGCCAAAATGAAATTATACAAACCTCGGGAAAAGAAAAATAATATGATTTATATTATATTAATATAATATTAATAATAGTAGCATATTATTATTGAAATATTATCATATATATTAAGATATAGTGTATGGCAATAGATTCAAAATATCAAAATATTTATAGTTTTTATATTTTCCTGAAAAGTGTGTATACATTTTTTGGCTGACTCTCACTCTCTCCCCCTAAAAAGAGAGAGAGACATGTACACACACACACACACACACACACAAATATATATATATATATATATATATATATATATATATATATATATATATAAATATTAGTTGAAGGTTTAAGCCTAAAGGTACAGGTTTAAGCCTTGAAGGTACATGTCTGCCTATCTTTCTGTATGGGAGAACTCTCTGCCTAACTTATTAATACAAAGAAATAAAATTTCCTTGCTTACGCTAAGTTGTACTTCTTTTGTTGTTAAGCCAAATACACTCTCTGTTTAGTAATCAGTCCGTTAAATTTACTTGTTTGTGTTTTATGTTTTCATTATATTTTCTGCACATATACCTTGCCTATATCATTTCAATCATGACAAGGGGGAGAGAGAGAGAGAGAGAGAGAGAGAGAGAGAGAGAGAGAGAGAGAGAGAGAGAAGATGCATGTGGAGCAGTGGAGAAAGGTCATGTGGTCTGATGAGCTCGGATTGACCATATTTTAGAGCATTGGGGGCATCAGTGTAAGAAGGCAAGCGCATAAAACAATGCACTCATCATGCATAGAGACCATTGTGCTTCACAATTTTCAGATGTGGGGTTGCCAAATTGCGAAAGAGTGGTTCTGAAAGCATGAGACATCATTTTCACACAGAAGTCATTGACTGATGTGAGTCTTCACATGAGTCACCAGATGTAGAGTTTCCTCCCCTGAGCTCAGGTGACTTGGCCATTTAGGAATATTTAATTTCTTTGCTTTAAGAAACTCTCGGGTTTGTGATGCATTTGGGGTGATTATCCATCTGTACTGTGAAGCACTGTGCTAGCAGGTTTTCCAGTGCACATAACAATTCATCTTGCTAATTTTATCAGCAGTCATATCATCAATAAACAACAGTGACCCACTTCCACCGGCAGTCATACATGCCCATGCCATAACACTGCCTCCACCGTGATTGACAGATGATGTGGTGTGCTTGGGATCATTAGCCCTGCTTTTACTTCCTCACTACAATACAACGCCATGAAATAATGAAGAAACAGGCCACAACTGGCACCACCAACTGCTTATTACTTTTAAGCCTGTGATAATGGAGGGCCTTTGTTAAAAATAAAATGGCTAAATGAAAGGTTAATTAAATATGATAGTTAATTGTGCAAACAGATATTATAGCATACCAATAGAAGCTGTGATAAATTTGTTAATGAATACCCCATTCATTGTTCGAATTTATTAGGATGTTATTATAAGCTGAAAGAGACAGAGCTTGTGAGGAAAGGCAAGAGAAAAAAATGGCATGGCAGTAAGCACTTAGCTAAAAATAGATAATATATTGTTTAGTTCTAGTAAGAGAAGCCACCTTCTTCTGTGCATGTGAAAGCTGAGGTGTATGAAGAATTATATGTTAGGACTGCTAGCAATATAAAATGCCTACAAATGTCTTGGTGGGGGCAATGGACTCAGATTTAAATGCGTACATTTGTTTCACATAATTGAACCGAGGTATGTTATGATTTTTTTCCCCAGTATGATTTAAAAATGTATTTTCAAATCCCTGAATATAATCAAAGCCTGCACCCACACCAAAGCTGAAGATTAAACCCAAGTTTCGGTGTTGTAATTAGTCATTAGAAACTTGTTTTAAATTAAACTTAGCATTAGCGTTAAATCACCTTTTAATAATAACATTTATATATTTATGTAAACTACATACAGGTAGTCCCTGACTTAAGAACAAGTTCTGTTTTTGGAGCACGTTCGTAAGTCAGATTTGTTCTTAAGTTCGACAAAGTGTGTCGTGTACGACTTAGACACAAATATACAATGTAAAGCATACCAATCCACTTGACTAAATGGCTGTCCCCTTCCCTCATACTGCCATCATGTGGCTTAAAACCTCATACTGCCATCATGTGGCTCATAACCGTTCTAAGGAAATAAATCTCACGCATGTCAAATGTAACAGTGTTGTCTCTGTGCCTTTAAATCGCGAGGGGAATCCCAGATGCCATTTTGTCTCAGAGCTGTTTTTCACTGTATTGGACTGTGACATCTGTTTTGTTGAAGATTTTCTGAAATTAGGATTATTTACCATCGGTCAGCTTTATAGGACAGACATTTTCTATCATTATGTTCCTGGTCCGTCTCATTTCTCTCGCACCCCCACATGCGCACACATACAATATACCAAACTTTGGATATTTTATACATTCACTCACAATCTACAATATACAATCTATCCATCTCATTTAACAATTCTAATGATTAAACATGTCATATTTTATATTTGACCTGTTCTAACTGCATTTCTTGAACAAACTGATATCAAGCAAATTACAAAAATATCACTGTGACAAAGTACCAACTTAAGGGTACAAGGCTGTGCCAAGTTGTGTAAAAGATGAACAGCCCTTTAACTTCATATTCTCAGCTCAGTTGTAAATCATATTAGATATAAGAGTCTGCCAAGGCAGTGAATAAAAATATAAACACAGCCAAAAGCCTTAGAGCAGTCCATATTACCTGCGCAGAGAAACAGAGGGTTGCTGTATTATGAATTGGTGGCATCCAGAAAGAAGCAGGTGAGAAAAAAATATTTGGGGAGTACCCTCCAAGATGAGAAAATGAGTCCCTAGGCTACTAAGGAGTCAAGTAAATAATGGACAAGTAAACAGACGGAAATGCATTTTTTATTAGTGTTCTGAAAAAAGTGAACTGTGATGCAATGTCCCACCAAACCGCAAAATTATTACAATGCTACAATACAGCGTTAAAGTAACACACCACACCTGGTGAGGGATTGAACAGAGTGCATTCTACTCCAGAGCTTGTGGAATAAGAAACCTGCGAAGCCACAGCTCATTAAAACTGCATTAAAAAGTTCGGTATCCATGGTCAACAATGACCAGGAAAAAGCAGGAACTAAATCTAATGTAATGAATGAATTAACTCCTTCTTCGTTTAATCTTTATATAGCATGTTCTCCCCATGCTTGATGGGTTTCTTCCGGGTTCTCCAGTTTCCTTCCACAATCAAAAGAATGTAGATGGATTGGCATCCTGTCCAGGGTGTACCCCTCCAGTCTCCTGGGATAGGCTCCAGGCGCCCCACGACCCTGTACACAGAATAAGCAGTATAGACAATGAATGAGAGTGAGTACTGTAAGTAAGATGCAGGTCATTCAGAGTAAAGTTTTTCTTTTACAATTATCCCAAATAGATTTCCCAGGATTTTACCCACTCCTCAATTCAAACTTAACCCTGTGATGGTACTTATGGAATTTTTATTTTATACAAAACAGAAAAGCAGGCGATAGAATAATAGCATAAAATGTTTAACCTTGATAAATCAAGCAGCTGTATTTGGTGTTTTTCAGGTTAATTTCATTCAATACAAATTGACTTAAAGTACAGTGCTTGTAACAATAGTGCTTGGGTGATTTATGACAACTCTCTATACCCATGAATCACACGTGCTACAACTGTACCTCAGAGAGAAGCAAATGCCTGACTAATCAAAACCTACACTTAAAGCCAGAGAGTATGTCTGAGTCCTAAACACTAATTAGAAGGTTTTTCTATAGGGGGCATTAGGGGAAAATGTCGTCCCTTTCATTATTCTAAATACAGACAAAGCACAAGTAGAAGCAGTGAAAGAAGATCATAATAGACCAAAGGTTCACTCTGTTCTTGTGGGGTGAGACCATTCTGTGCTTTCTAGGTTCACTCCCTTTAATGGGAGCCAATAGCATGGACAGCAAAGTATTGGTCCAACCTAAATGTAACAGAAACATGGTCTTTCTGTCTCATTTACAGAAACATCTTTTTAGTTAAATATTTAAGCTAAGAGCCTTTCAATTGCTCAAGAGCACTGCTGCAGGAACAGGAACTCGGTTGGGAGTTATTATCTCCTGTACAGACTTGACTTCACTTCAAGCCATTTCCACATATTTGGGGCGTTAAGGGAATTCCTGGGAGGCCAGAATTTCAGACATGAAGCAGAAAGTCCAGTATTCTGAGAAACCTGCTGCCTTGATGGTATCCAAGCACTAGTGAAACGCTGAGATAAGTGCATTAGTGTATATCGAGAAGTAAAATGAGTTTATACCTGCATTCTGTTATTCTGCACAATCAAAAATGTTGGTTTGACTTGAACCCACTTCATAGATCAGTGTTTCTGTTTTAGTACTGTAATGGGGCAGAGACAATGACAAAATCTAGATGTAAAATAGTTATACAGTCAAGCTTAAATCATGAGCCTAATTTGTTTTTCAGATAGGAACATGTAAAGAACTTCTCAGCTGATGGACTATAAAAAATTTATTGCGTTTGCATTGATTGGGCAACAGCGGATGGAATTTCTTGACACTTCCTGGTTGCTGGCACAATAAAAAACCTAACTACTGTACACCCATTCTCTCTCTTCTCCTTCTCTCACCCGCTGTCAGAGCAAAAGAGCTCATAAAGTCTAAGTAAATAAACTGATTCACATACAGTATAGCAAGTCATAAACAACAAACATTTTTGTTTTCCAGTGTACAGAAACTTTTAATTAAAGTGTATGAACTGGTCCCCTTGGATATATCACCTTGTTTACTGTTAAATTGTTCAACCATATCTTGTATACTGGTTGTACACACACACACACACACACACACACACACACACACACACACACACAATTCTTGCTTTTATATACACTAACTAGTCGCTTTATTAAGAACGCATGTACATCTGCTCATTCTTGCGATTCATCCAATTAGATAATCATCTGGCAGGAACATGATGCATAAAATCAGGTTACGAGCTTCAGTTAGCATCGACATCAAGCTTCAGAATGAGGTAAAATTTAAAATCTCAGTCAACTTGACCATGTCTTAGCCAGACAGCCTGAGAAATTGGGCAGACTGTGAAAATGACACCAGGTCTATCGTTGTAGTAGTAGTAGCCTTAGATTCTTGTTCTTGGCTGAGAGGAGCAGAACCTGATTCTACTGTTAGACATGTTGTGCATAAAACAGTTTTCTTCCTACTTACCATGGTTGTTATGAGTGCTTGTATGTTTAACTTAGCATAGCATTTCTGCAAGCTCGAACAAGCTAAACAGCTTGTTTGTTTGTTTGTTGTTTTGCACAATTTGTATAAAATCTGGATCTGAATGTTAAGACAGAAAATTCCAGGAATTGTCCGAAAAAAAAAAAAAAATCCGAAATATTCAAATATACCAAAAAACATGCCATTAGATTAGGCTAATTGGCGTTCCCAAATTGCTCATAGTGTGTTAATGAGTGTGTGTAAGTGTGTACCCTGTGATGGGTTGGCACTCCGTCCAGGGTGTACCCTTCCTCGTGCCCTAAGTCTCCTGGGATAGCCTCCAGGCCCCCGAGACACCGTACACAGGATAAACCGGTATGGACGATGTGTGAGTAAGTGAGTAAGTGTTGTTGATGATGCTAATCCTTTTTTCCCCGAAAACAGAGAAAATAAAAACAGATAAAATAGGTGGAGGAACTGGAAGAACACCTTCCGGTAAGTCAGACCCAGCAGAAATCATTTCCTGCCAAGTCTAAAAATAACAAACATGTGTAGTCAGTACTTGACCCGAGAAACACGATTTAAATGAGATGTACTTATGAGTGAAGACTATTATAGTATTGTCATTTGCATATAAAATACAGCAGGTGATTAGAGAGAGAGAGAGAGCGAGAGAGAAAGAGAGATATTTATGTAAGTTATCAGGATGGTGCAGTAGTCTCTTGCCTTTGCTGATCCCGTTCTTTACTGTTTCTTCTAGAAATCAATTTGTGTATTTCTGAGGTGTATTACTGGACGAATCATAAAATGATAATAATTATTCTCATGTACTTATTATCCAATGTGCAGCATGTATAACAGTATAGATTTTCTGTCCCCCTAAAATTACTCAATATACAGCCACTATTGTCAAACTAGCTGGCAACAAAAGTGATAACAGCTGTACATCTTTAAAGTCATCTTCAAATGTCCAATTCATTATGTTCATGTGTTCAACATCCAATATTCTGAGGGAGAATGTTCGGTCATCTGGTTGTGACCTTAAGCTGGAAAGAACTTGGGTTCTGCAGCAGGACAATGATCCAAGCACACCAGCAAGTCCACTTCTGAATGGCTAAGGAAAAACAAAATGAAGACTTTGGAGCAGCCTAGTCAAAGTCCTGACCTGAATCCAATTGAGATGCTGTGGCATGACCTTAAAAAGGCAGTTCATGCTCGAAAACCCTCCAATGTGGCCGAATTACGACCATTTTGCAAAGATGAATGGGCCAAAGTTCCTTCACAGTGCTGTAACAGACTCATTGCAAGTTATCGAAAACGCTTGATTGCAGTTGTTGCTGCTAAGGGTGGACCAACCAGTTATTAGGTTTAGGGGGCAAACACTCCACACAGGGCTATATAGTTTTGGATTTTTTTCACAACACTCTATATATACATGTTACTCACTAGGATAATCAGCTGAACAGCGAACAAGTTTGAACATTTTAAATCAGAGATGATGGACGATTTTGTATATTCAGGAAGCCATCAACCCTGAATGGATCACAAGGGATGTTTCAGTTTTTTTTTTTGTTTTTTTTTTACCCATGGAGATGCATTCCCTAAGATGCTTAATCTCCATGGGGAGGCATTTGACAGGTAACTTCTTAACAGCCACCTACTGTTGTTGCTGTTATATTGACTCATTGAGGATTCAAACATTAGTCTCCAGGAAGGCTGCTTTGGTTGTTTAACATCCCAAGATTGTAGTAATGCAGCCCACTTTTGGCAGGCCTTCTATTATGTCCCATCAGACCCCTGTAACTGATCCAGAATCCAGCTGCATTTTCAATTACTCCAGGTTCTCTTGGATCATCCGGTTCCTGTGTTCTTTCCACTGTCACACCATTGCAGATTTAAACACCAAAAACAGAACCCCACCTTCTAGAAGGTACTGACCACTGACCCAACGATGGCTTGATGTGACCTAAGAGCAATAGTACTCTATTACTATGACTACTAATACCCTATGGCTATTACACGTCACCTCTTACCTGAAAATGTCTGTGATTTAATGCTGTCAGTCATACAGAATGATGACGGTTCTATTTCACATCAGTGGCTGAGGAGGAAATGAAGGTTAGATAAATGAAGGGTAAACCTGCAGAAAGGATGTTTCCACATAAGAAATCAGTCAAAATTCATGAATAGCAATTTGTGTGCATATAGTATATTATATACATGCCTTTATATATAAAGTATTATATAACCTGTAAATAAACATAACCACACTTCTATTACTATAAAATGTAACATGCTTTCTAAATGGTGGATTACGCATATTTTTCTTTCCCCATCCTCCATTCATTTGCCTTCTGCCGTTGTATTATTTTTATGTTGCTGAGTTATAACTAGAGATAAAGAAAAATTGTTGGCTTTCACCCCCCCAAAAAAACTAAACATACCAAGCTTTGATGGACGGAATAATGTTGAGCTGGGGAATATGTAGATATCTCCAGGTTAATCAGACTTATTTCCCACACTGTGTAACACCTGACATTTTAAATTTAAAATCACAAGCCATTATAGATTACATTCTTCTTAATTATTCCACCATACAGTACACTTTCCTTGTTCTGAAAACTGAAAAGAAACAAGCAAACCTGAAAACCTATTACCATTTCTCACAACATAAACCATCTAAGTAATTACAGAATAAATGTTACTTTAATCAAAACTGAATGAAATGGCTATACAGTACAGTACTGTGCTGTTTCGAACACAAACATGTCTCACATAAATAAGACAACAGGAAATGTGTTTATTTTGCTATATTAAAGAAAAATCAATGCATTTACAAATAGCACACAGGCAAGTTTGGTTCCAATAATGGATACAATGTCTAAATATGATTCCTTTTGTAAAGTGATTCCAGTCGAGTAATAATTTATAAAGGACAAGATGATACAGAGATGGGCAGCATGGTAGCATTGTGTGATAGCACCATGTGCATTTAAGTCCTAGCTTCAGATCTGTGTGTTGTAATGTTTGCATGGTGGGTTTCCTCCCCTGCTGGTATTCCTGGTTTTCTTCCACGGTCCAAAGACATGCAGATTAGTATAATCGGTGTTTTCAAATTGCCTGTAGTACGTGTGTGAGTGGATGTTTGTACCCCGCCCAAGTGCCCCTGAGACCCCTGGGACAGACTACAGACCTTCCACAACCCTGTACAGGATAAGTGATATAGAGAATGAGTGAATAAGAATAATTCAGGGATACTATGTGAACTTGCAGGAGACAAGTGAGAAATCCTTACTAAATGTTGCAGTCTCTTTTAGGAATCTGCAGCCATGATGTCATCACAAGTACTGCCTCTAGTAATGACTTACTTTTAAATGCAATAGAAAGTTGTTTGTATGTTGTGCATGCTTAGTTCAGTATATGGGTGCCTACACCCATTTTAGGTCCTAAACATTAATACTCAACATTATATGGCCAAAAGAATGTGAACACCTGACCATCACTATTACAGTACATGTGGTTCTTTCCTAAACTGTTAAAACAAAGTTGAAAGCATGCAACCATAAAGAATATCACAAATCTACACAGACATGCTCCAAAATCTAGTGCAAAGCCTTCCCATTCTTCTTATAACAAAAAAGAGGACTAAACAGTTTGTGTGTGATGGTCAGGTATCCACCAACCTTTATTATAGTCTAGACGTGCCCATGACTTTGTTTGTGTGGTATGTAATTGCGCACATTTTCCATTTAAATATCAAAGTAGCATATCTTCTCTTCAATGGAACAAAGCCTATATGTTACAGTACCTCAAACTTGGCCAAATACACTTGTGTAAAATGCATAAAAATTCATTTAGTATTTTTTAGGTGGTGATGCCTGCACAAACAAACACACAAATAGACAGACAAAACCCAAAAAACATTGTGATGCCAAATTTTTTTTTTCACAAATATCTTCAATGTACAGACATGCCAACTTTACATTTTTTTTATATGATTTATACAGTAGATGTAACAAATGACTGTTTTAGATGAGGCGAACCTGATGTCATATCATTAGTTGTGGGTGTTAAATTGGTTGTTACAATATTTGAGTGGAAATTCCTGAAAATATTCAGGCGCCTTTACCATTTCTTTTTTGCTTTGAGCTTCTGCAAACCTTTTCCTCCCTGACCAGATCACAATGCTTGTAAATGCCTAATGATTATTAACAATGTTGTGCTATTGATGAGGATTTTGAGGCACTATATAAGAATGATGATAGTGTTGGTAATGAGACTAGTCCATCTAAGGAATTAAGAAATACTACAACAGCGTGTACATCATATTTTGTACTGAGCAAGAGTAAAGGCCACCTTAAAAGTAACAACTATAATCTTTCAAGATTTCTGCAGAGAACAGATTATAATAAGTTTACGAAATGCCAGGCGAAAGGGGAACATCTTGTGCTGGATAGTCTTTGGTATTTCATGTAGACCTGCAATTATTTTGTATTGTTATGGTTTAAAAAAAAGAAAAACAAATAAATGTGTATTAATTTTAAGCAATGTAATACTTGGCATTGTAATTATGACATTTAAAACATATTAATTTTCATTAATGGCGGCACAGTGGTGTAGTAGTTAGGACTGTCGCCTTGCACCTCCAGGGTCTGGGTTCGATTCCCGGCCAGGCTGCTGTGTGCATGGAGTTCACATGTTCTCCCTGTGCTTGGTGGGTTTCCTCGGAGTACTCCAGTTTCCACAAGTCTAAAGACATGCAGATTACGCGAACTGGCATTCCCAAATTGCCTGTAGTGTGTGAGTGAGTGTATGTGTGTGTGCCCTGCAATAGGTTGGCACCTTGTCCAGGGTGTACCCTGTCTCTTGCCCTAAGTCTCCTGGGATAGGCTCCAGGCCCCGCGACCCTGAATACAGGATAAAGTGGTATAGGTGATAAGTGAGTAATTGTCATGAATTACACAAATATTGCTAAGGTATAAAAGTAAGTGTCTGCATTATCTCAGCCCCATACATGTCTCACCATATGTAAATCTGGGAAGGGATATTTGTCCTCCAGATGTTGGTCATCACATCTGCAACAACAACAACTGATGTTGGTTTTGTTTGTGGATCTGTCCGGTGTGTTTGTATCGTCGCTAACCATGGTGCTGATCCTGACCCAGTGGTTCTTTAGGTGCTGTTGTTTTGTTACTTCTTTACCTTTATTAGTACTCTATATTTGTGCAATCATACATTAGACAATTTAATCTGCCATTGTTCATGATTGTCTGGTTTGGTATCACCAGTGGAACATTTTGATTTTAGCCAATGGTGTTGTTTCTAATCTGTGTGGCATCAAAGGCAATTTCACTCTTCCGTTTCCTGAAGTCTAAATTTAATTATTAAAGATCTCATTGTCTCAGCCAGATGCTCCTGCTCTGTTAGTTTTGGCCTTCTTCAGTTATCAATATTCAACCACATCCATTTGACATTAAAGGGATTATGTTTAATAGAGGACATTCTGGTCTACCTTTAAGGTATAGGTGACTACAGTAAAAGTCAATTATTTATGGGGCAACCAGTATGTGCTGCAGCATTGGGGCTTTTTGCTTACTAACCCTAATGGATTAAGATGTTTGGAAGGAAGTCAGATGCCATGAACAGATCAAACTCTCTCTCTCTCTCTCTCTCTCTCTCTCTCTCTGACACACCATTTAACATGTAGACTCTCTCTATTTTTCAGGTACCTTCACCATCATCACAATAATACATCCTAATAATCAGCTCATCTAAATGCAAATCACAAGAAGAAAAAGATTCCTTTAGCATATTGAATAGAATTTCACATCTCTCTCTCTCTCTCTCTCTCTCTCTCTCTCTCTCTCTCTCTCACACACAAACACACACACACACACACACACACACACACACACACACACACACACACACACACACACACACACACACACTGTGACTATGTGTAACTATTCCTCAGGGTTTAACTGTTTAGTGCACATAACTCATATACTAACACTTTAGCCTGTACATTTTTTTAACCTAAACATTTTAGAAACTGGGAGTGAAAATAAATCTCTATAATATCTTAAGCTGTAAAGGAAGAATTTGAGCAAGACTACATTACTACAAGAAATTTTCAAAAGTAGTCAAAAGTTGTTACTTTTATGTAGTGAGGTGTTAATACTGAAAAGATGATCATAAATATTTAGGCTTAGACATAACTACGGATTTACATTCCACTTAGGGAGGAAATCTGCACAGGGTAATTCTGACCTTGAACTCAAATCTGTTTAATATCCCACACCACTGTCTGACAGACATAAAGATAATATGCTACATCAAAATTGTTATTAAATAATTTTTGGGATATTACGTAATGCCAATTTTAAGTGCATAAACATGACATTATCAATGCATGAAAGTATCTTGTGGTCACATTAAACTGTCAAACAATGCTAGAATTCTAAATAGTTTTTATGAATTTTTCAGCCTCTTGCTGTATAACAGTGTCTCTGGCGTTCACCTAATATATCGGCATATATGCCGATCAGCCACAACATTACCTAACACTGCACACAGGAGAACTGAACAGTCACGGGCACCCAAGTCTCACACATGCCCATGGGGGACCAATGGTCAGCCTGTCTGGTCCAATCACACAGAAAATCCAATGCAGCACAAATCACTGAAAAAAAGAAAGAAATGCTGGCCATTGAAAGGCACCAGAGGCAAAGAGCAGAAGGCCGTCGATCCAGCCTCCAAACTCCCCAGATCCCAATCCAATAAAGCACCCTCGGGATGCGCCATGTGCCGGACAAACAAGTCTGATCCATGGAGGCCCCGCCCCTTGAGACAGAGGCCCTCCGCAGCCACACTCAAGGGGCCAGAGCCTATCCAGCCGCACAAGGTGAACCCATAACCATGGTAAATTTATTGTTATGGCTAATCGGTGTGTCCTTATATAAACAAAATCTGCTTCTACAGTCAGTATTTTCTATGCATCATTAAAAAAAGACAACCACCAAAATATGAAATGCAAAATGATACCACACATATTCCATTTATCTAATCATCCACCCATGAATGAATCCATCCATCCATCGATTGTCTATACCACTGTGTAAGGTCTCACAG